>NW_020271714.1:801524-831499 GCF_003268045.1 Sipha flava
TTAAATCTATACAAATAATTAGATAAACACTGGAACGTTTTGTAGAATAAATTTAATTTAACTAAAAGGAGTCAAACATTTTTTTTCTTGAGTATAGATCGCGACTAATTTCCATAAACGTATGATAACTCGTAAAATTAATAAAATACTTATTATTGTACAAATAGCATTTGGATTGATGTTTATTAATCTAATTGTTATGTGAAAGTGTTACGTACTGTGAAATTCGCAGTTGGTTGGCGGATAACCTGCTCTTCTTCGGACGAGGTATCGGACTCGGAATCCGAGCCGGTGGCGAAGAACCTACTCATGTTTGATTAGTGCGGCAGCAAAAACTGTGAAGCAAAGGGTAAAATACGGATTTAAGTATTATTTGAATACGATTTTCGATATAAAAGCGAACATTAAACAATACCCGGTAACACAAAAAACGTGGAACCGAATGGACAACCAAGCAAAATGCTATGAAAAAGTGGCTAATGTTGGGAGGGGTGGCTCGCAGCGCGATAATGTTGATAAACAATATCACACCACGCCATGTTGCAGTGTAGCCAAAAATGTTAACGACTCGATAGGTAACGATGAAATTCTCATTTGTTTACATCATGTATCTTAAGTTTTAATAGTCAAGTAAAAATTTTTAATTATTCGATAATACATCGATATCCAATGAATTTCGACATTTAAAATCTAAAAATAATGGAACGAACATTTTTAAAATAAGCGATAAATAATTTTTCCTGTATAACATTTTTGATTGCTTATCATTGAGTACCACTGCTTGTTCGGCGTCACAGTATCCGAGTGTTATGTTTTGAACCGAGAGTTATGACTACATAACGTTATCTTTATCGAAAGTTTATTTCATATTTATTCACATTCTTCTATCAATGTTGCATTATTGGTTGACTTTTTTATATCTGTTTACTGCCTTTTCTTGCATCTATTTGCTTATCATTTAATTGTATACCATTGTCATTGGTTAATATTATTTTTAGGAAATATATATAAAAAAAGACACATTAAAATTTTGATTCAATAGCTTATTTTAATGGTTCTGTGTAAAAAAGTATAATACAATAATTACGTAATATTAAAGATGGGGCAGATACATACTGTTGGACCCAACAAAGCTCTTATAGTTTCTGGTAAGTTATGATAAATATATGACATGATTTATATTTTATTAATTTTTATTATAAATAAATAAAAAAAGCAAATGATTTATTTAACTCATAAATTACTATGACTAAAGGTTAATTAATAATAATAATTTAATATTATATATGATTTATATAATACTATTTTTCTTATAATAAATAAAAAAATGAAATAATTAAACTCCTTGATTATTATGACCAATGACTTCGAATCATATCCGCTGCTTTTTCACCAACCATTATGGTTGGGGAATAAAGATGTGCACTTGGAATATGAGGAAATATTGAAGAATCTACTACCCGTAGTCCTTGAATTCCAATTACTTGTAATTTATTATTGACAACATCTCCCATCCTACATGTACTGCATTGATGATGATAAGTATGAGTCAAATGTTTTGATATACAAATCCAATAATCGTCAGATTTGAATAATAAATGATTACATTTTGGATGTGGCATTGGGCTTAGTTTAGCTGCAATGTTTTTAAATGCTTGTGTTTCTTCTACCAACCTGACTGAATATTTAAGTGCAAATACATTGTCTTCTAGATCAGTTATATTGTCATAATAACCATAAGACATAATAGGTGGATGCCATGGGTTTTTACTTTTCAAAGTTACATTCCCTCGAGCTTCTGGTTGTAATAATAAAGTAGCAATATTAAATCTACCTGGTGTTTGCCCTATTGGAGCCAATATTATTTCAATTTCTTTGCCTGATGGTGATCGTACAAAACCTAAGCCATCTACTCTTGATGGTACAGTAAGTGGTCCACGACCATATTTAAACCATTGTTCAAATAAATAAGGGTTTAATATTGTTTGCTCATTAATTACCGGTCCCGTATGATTTGATATAAATTCCAAAGCTAAAAAAATAATGTTTCATTTTTATAAATTATGTAATAACATAAGACCAAATGTACTTAATACCTAGATTATTTTTACAATATAAATATTTTCTTACTTATTATAATGTAGTAAAATTAAATAAATTATTATAAATAGTTAATTTTTGTTCGAAATATGTTATACTAAAATATTATACCTGTATTATTTTTGATAAGATTTAAGCTCAGTTTCTATGACTCCTCCAGCGGCGGATTGGCCCACCAGAATAGTTCCCGGTAGGCCAGTAGTTGTATTATAACATTGTGCTAATGTACTTGGATTAAAAATTATTTTATAAAAATAATACATTTAAGAATATTGTATTTAATTGTAAGATTGTGATAAAAACTCAGTGTAAACGTGATGTAAACAATTCTACGAGCATTTAATTCATGAATAAAGGAGACTTTTATAGAAAATTTTTACTATTAAATGGTGGGCCGGTTATACAGTAATTTCCCGGGCTGAAATTTTTAGCCAATCCGCTGCTGGACTCCTCTATTAATGTTTATATCAAAAAGTATATTTCAAATTATTATTAATATTTTGTGTTAAATCGTAATTTTTTATTTATTATTATTATTTGATATTGCTGTAAATTTGTCTAATAACCCTGTTCATATTTGTTTTATAATATATGGTTTATTCGTTATTAAAATTTAAATAAAAATTATTGCAACTTTTAAGCTAAAGTATAGTGATTGATGTAAAAAGGATAACATACTACATTCTCATTCTTATTAGCATACAAATATTTATAAGTTTGTTATAAAATTAATTATATTATTAAGAGCAAGAATTATGATTTAAATTAAATTATCTTTACCTAAAGTACCATAGTGGTCTTGTAAATTTTGCCCCACTGGCAAATCTTGGATGACTGGTATACCAAGATTGTTTAAGTGTTCTTTTGGTCCAATTCCTGATAACATTAATAATTGTGGTGAATTTATTGGTCCTGCAGATAAAATAACTTCTTTTTTAGCAAATACTCTTCTATTTTTCCCTTTTTTTACAAATTCTACTCCGATTGTTTTTTTAGATAATGGATCAATAAGTATTTTTGTTACTCTACAAAATATTGCCACGTGTAAATTTTGACGGTTTTTGACAGACTGAATATAGGCTTTAGATGCACTCACCTAAAAAATAAAATTATTAAATTGACTTTAATAATATATATATGTATAACAAATTAATTTCTTTAAAAATGTCAACTTTTTCTAATTAACCTGTTTATGATGTTTAAATAAACAGTATAATCTTTAAATTAGAGTATTAATGTTGATAATAACATTTAAGTATAAAAAAAAGAGTAAAATAAATGATCTTATAATTAATATTATAAATTGTATTTAAATAAACATTTATTTATATATATACTTGTTGGTATAAGTTATAACTGTTTTAATATTAATTTTATAATTTAAAATATTTAATTGAGCGTATAAGTGGGTTAGATTAAAATAAAATATACAATCTAACAGGTAAAAAATACAAATCGAATAATTACTCTTCGTCCATTTCGTGATGTGGCTTGTAAACGTGATATTCCATTTTCTGGATTTACTGTATAATCAATATTTTTTTGTAATCCCAATTCACCACCTGCTTCTATAAACTTATCTACAAGTGGTGAATGGTACCTTACTCGCTCAACGTGTAAGTTTCCGGTCTGTGAATGTAATGATGAGTTTTGATATTCTTGTATAGAATTATTTTCAGCCTTTAAAAAGTAAGGCAATACATCTTTGTAGGCCCAACCAAAATTTCCCATTTCTGAAATTGTGTCATAATCTTCTTTTTTTCCTCTTGTGTAGAACATACCGTTTAATATAGACGATCCTCCCATTCCTTTACCTTTTGGCCAAGGACAACGATTATTTGCATAATTAAAACATCCATTTTTAGCTGGCTCAGCTGTATAGCCCCAATTATAGTCCGTTGATTCTAAGTATTCTGCTGCAACTGGTATATCTGTGTAAATAGACTCGTCTTGTCCGGCTTCTAATAATAGCACTGACCAGTTAGACTGTTCAGATAAACGATTTGCAACAACACTACCTCCAGGACCGGCTCCGACAATAATAAAATCATACTCACGTAATATTGGTTTATTACCTAAATATGTGTTTTCTCTAAACGGAATTCCTTGTTGGAGATATTGTCCATAAATTGATTTAAATAATTCTTCTACTATTGAAGATGAAGATGAAATAAAAAATAAGAATATTATAACAATTTTCATGGTGAATCAAAAAATAGTCAGTGTACTTGACCATAAATGACTAATGTCAGTGTCAATGTCTGGAGAAATACTTTTATTTTAGGTCAAACTCCCCACTATATGTACTTTGTATTTAATATTTTTTAAATGTACTGTTACTCCTACTATAGACGAGAAAGAGATTTATATTTCATATAATTTATTGGTTTATGAAAGATTATAATGTGGTAGGTTATTGAACCAGTAACGTAGGTTATTTAGCAATAAAACATACATTCACATTTAAGTACTACTGTTAAACAATTTTACTTCAACTGATTACTATTCAAAATTTAATAAAAATTAAAAACTTTCTAAACAAGTAATTTACTATCTCAAATTTTTATCAACCCATTTATAATTAATTTCATCGTTTCTGATTTTGAACGTAAAAACAAAATGATTTTTTTTACTACGGTTTTTTTTTATTTTATAAAATTCATGGATTGAAATCTAAAATGATAAATTATTCAAATGTTATCAATTTCAATTAAATTAGCAGAAAACAGTGAAATAATATTTATTCATTTCTGTTAAAAAAATGTTTTAATGCTATAATAATCGCGTTTGAATTAATATTATAATATACTATCTTACAATAAGATTCAAAATGTGATAAGTATTTTAACTTGGTATACTATTTTTACGGCTACACAGTATCTAAAGCAACGATGTTCAACCTGCGACCCTCCAACGATTTATATGTAGCCCAAACAGAACTCATTGAATTGATAATAAAATATGAATTTCAAAACTTATATTATAAATATAAAATAGGTATAATAAAACAATCAAAGTTTGTCGCAAATTTAAAAATGAAATATGCAAAGAATGTGTACCTACAGAAATCAGCCTACTGATTCACATTTTGACGACTTGTTAAGAGTAGCATGAACCAACAATAAACCAGATATATCCAAAATAAAGCTAACATTATCTCTCAATATCAAAATTCACACTAATTTAAAATAAATATTTTATTTAATTTTTTTATTTCTGTTCCGTTTATTTCAACTTGCGTCCCATGAAATATTGTAAAATATTTTATGTGGCCCAAATAAAAATAAAAAGGTTGAGTATGGCTGACCTAGAGTCACGCTGATCTGGTCATCGCTAGGCTAACTATCCGGACAAATTATAATTCGTACTTTAATATTTATGTATATATAAATGTAAATATTGTATAAAAATTATTTATGTCAATGCCGATTATCTACTATAAGACGTATATTATTGATAAATAACTGATATCTATATTCTTATGTAAGTATTTATCGTATAATTGTAGGTACCTCTATGAAATTTGAATTATTCGGGTTAGGTAATATTTATTAGTAAGTTGAAAAAAAAGTCATTCCGTTTAATCCGGGTAGAGTTCGATCCGATCTAGTCCGTATCGACAAGACTACTGTATTCTAAATTTTAAAAATAAATATATTTCATTTTATTGATTTTATGTCTTTTTAGATTTTTGATGATGTTTTCATGGTCCACAACACTGTTTATTATTTATTTACTTATTTTTACTTTTTTTCTCTGATTAACTGGTTGAATTGAAGTAATTGAAGTTATTAACAAAAATAATGTATTTTTTCTGTTAGATTTAATGAAATTTTATTTTAGAAAATTTTAATCTCTGTAACAGTATTTTTCAATATTTATATAAATTAAATCATTAATAATTGTTTATATTATTTTAATAAACGAGGATATACAATTATTAGAGTAAAAATATTAAACTTAGGGTTCAGTTTTGATCATGTTTGGCATACTTAAATACCTATCTAGTCTGAATTAAAATTATCTACTTATTGCTCTTATGATTTTGTATAAAATAATTGTTTCATATTTTAATTATTGCAAAAGCAAAGATGTTTAATGAATTATCTATTAAAAATAAACTAATAAAATTATGAAAATATGTTATGTCCATATAAATTTATAATTCCTGGAAAATGTATTGGTCGTTTTTTTGGTATTTAGTTTCTTTACAGCATATTTTGGCGTTAACTATTATAATATTCATATTTACAAATATGGCATTAGTTTTATTTTGACTAATTTCTAAAGCAATGGTCCTCAACCTTTTTTTGTTCACGGCAAACCATTATACATCACAAGTTTTCGCGGCACACTCATGCACTTGACAACAATAACAATTTTGGCTAAACGCTAAGATATCCAGTTGGGTTAAAACCGTACAGTTCACCTACATATGTATCTGCACAATTAATTGATATTTAACTGTCATAGTTTCATCAGTCGGTATTTTCAAATATCAGACATTTTTCACGGCATACCAAGTCGATCCCGCGGCACAGTAGTTTGCCGCGGCACACTGGTTGAGAACCACTGTTCTAAAGCGTAATGTTAAAATACAAATGTCGTAAATTACATTTGTAAACATTTATTTGCATGTTGATAAATAATGGTGACTTTGTGTATAATTCATATTTATAATAATCGATTCATTTTATTATAAATAAATAATAAATTCATACGCCACTCGTGACCTCTTTTAAATGTAGGTGGATACGATAAAATTCTTCTTTAGAAATACTTTCATCAGATAATCTGACTGTTCCGATTTACATTAGCTGATACCATGCCTACAACATTTTAATGGTATGATAATAACAGTAGCAGAGTAAATTGCACTGCTATTTTCTATTAGCAATAGCAGGTTGCTAATCAAAATTAAAAGTAGCGGTTATTACTAATTATTTATTTTTAAATAAAAAGGTCATAATCTCCCCCTCCAAATGTCTTTCTCATTAATGTCTTACCATGTTTGCATAGGGTTATACAAAATTAATCTCTATGGTAAATTATTAATAGCAAACCCTCTCTTCCTGGAAAAACCCTGTGTCCTCACTAGCTGTTAATTTGTTATATGTATTATAATCTTGTACTTTCATTATTAAGTTATATTATTATAATTTTTATGTGTGTATTTTAGATTCTGAGTGTATTGAGAAATGTATTTACTACGATGTTTGATATTTTGGTTCTGTATACAATTTTGACTAGAAGGATTGTTCCGATTATTATTAAATAATAAGTGAAAAATAAGAAATAGGTTGTAAGTGACACTTTGAATTGAAGGGGGAGGGGTTACTTAACTCATTTTTTAGCAGCTTTCTTAAAATTTGCGTAAATTAACGGAAAGTTATAAAAATATAGCAAAAGTTACGGCATACTGGTTTTTGACCAAATTTAATTTTTATTTTCATCATAACTTATAAAATAATAATCTTAGACATGGAATTTTCACTGAAATCTTATACCATTATTGATATTAGATATATTCCATAGATATTCATACTATGAATGGAGTAATTTATCAAAGATTTTTCAAGTCAATTTTTTATTGTAATTTTTATATTTTCTTAAGTTTTTTTTTTTTTTTTAAATTTGGATAATATAGTTATTATTATAGGCAGAATTATGTTATTATTATATATGCAAAAATATGCAAAATAAAACTTTGTATTTCGAATCTATCAACTAAACTTGTAGTTTACCTACCTATTGCCTATTTTTTGGACTGTTTAGAAAAAACATGCAAATGCATATAAATCCGGGCTTTAGTTATTATAGTTAGTACAACAAAAAATCTTAAAAAAGTTTCATACATAGTTTCTCATACATATTTAATGTTGATCAATGAAAAAAAATTAATATTAATTTAAAAAAAAAAATAACAAACGTTCGATTATTAAATTTTAACAAAACTAGTAATCACAAAAACAAATTTATTGTAAAAAATTCATAAAATGTACAGTTTTTATACTTTTTATTTTTTGTATTTTTATATGTACATTGGTTTCAAGTTTAAAATACCAACAATATAATATTATATTACAATATAATAAAATAATAGCAATATTATTTACCCATCTTTGTGTCTCATTTATCCGTAGTGTTTCATTTGACTAGGAGTTTTGCTTTTTTTGTTTATATTTTTATGGTTAATTGATAAGAGAAAAATGAAAAATATAATTTTTTCTTCTTTTTTTTATTACATTTAAATAAAGTGTTCATTTAAAAGCATTTACAATTATACTTAAACTTATAGTATATTTAAAATTTATATTTAATCCACAGAATAGTTCATTATGTTTATCACAGACAATGGTTTATGGATAATTTATTTTAAATAATCAAATTCAAATAATTACACCCCAATCTTCTTTAATTAAGTCTGATCCTTTTTCAGCAATCATGATAGTTGGTGCATTTGTGTGTGCTGATATTATTTCAGGCATTATTGAAGCATCAATTACCCTTAGTCCTTTAATTCCTTGAACTCTTAATCTTGAGTCTACCACAGCTGTAGGATCTTTAGTTGGTCCCATTTTACATGTTCCTGACAAATGATATATGGTAAATGTTAGGTGTCTGGCTGCACATTTCCAATAATTGTCTGAATTAAATTGAAGATGTTCACAACCGAGTATAGGAATATCCCATAATTTAGCATTAAAACTTCTCATGGTTTTCATTTTTGATAACTGTTCACTTATTCTTACACCGGCCACTATTATATCCAGATCTTTTTCATCAGAAAAATAATTTGGATAAATTGCTGGGTATCGAAATGGGTTACGATCTTTTAATTCTATCCATCCCTTGCTTTTTGGTCTCATGATCATAGGAAATATCATGAATGCATTTTTTTGTTCAGTTTTTTTAAAAACACGATTATATACTTTATCATCAATTCCAAATGATTTTCTGAGTGTTTCATCTGAGCTCACAGCTCCATTTATAAATAATAGTTCAAGATTAGGATGGCCATTAACATCATTTGGATGATCTAAGTCAAAAAGTGCCAGTGCTTCTGTACCTCCCGGTATAGCTATTGGTCCTTTGTGATACATCATATATTCATGTAAATTGAAAGGATTTTCTAAAATTCTATTGGTTGTTATTGAACTTGTGTCATTGACTATGTATGTTAAACCACCCAATGCTACATGATCCATTAGATTACGACCCACTGGTAAATCTTGTATAACATTAATTCCTTTTGATGTTAAGTGATCTTTTGGTCCAATTCCTGATAACATAAGTAATTGGGGAGAATTAATAGCTCCAGCTGAAACTATTACTTCTTTTCGTGCAAAAACTCTGTATTTATTCTTCCCTTTATAGTATTCTACTCCTATTGCCTTAAGTTTAGTTTCATCGAATAATATCTTAGTTACATGGCAATTTTTTTTTACAAACAAGTTTTTTCGTTTACGTATTGGTTGAAGGAATGCTACATTGGTACTATGCCTTAATCCATTTTTCATTGTTAGTTGATGAAAATTAAATCCTATCTGACTATTTCCATTTAAATCTCTTACAGGATATCCTAATTCATATCCTGATTGAACAAATGCTTTTGCTAGCTTACTCTTGTATTGTGCTTCTGTTACCGAGAGGAGGCCTCCCTTTTGATGAAAACCATGATCTTGAAGGGTGATATTTGCATCTTCTGATTTAAGAAAATATTTTAAAACTTCATCTGAGTTCCAACCTAAAAAAATGTAAAGTTAAAATAGTTTATTTAAATAATTTTTTTATGTAATTTTGTATTTTTACTAACCAACATTTCCTAAATCAGCCCATGCATCATAATCTTTTCTGTGACCTCTGGTGTATATCATGTAATTTAATATGCTTGATCCTCCCATAACTTTTCCTCTCGGAAAATTGCATTGTTTATTTACATGACCTATAACATTTAATTTGTATTTAGGTGGCTTTTGTGGATCAACCAAGAAAATTACAGTTGTTGGTGGTTGGGCGTGGGCCTGGTGGCTCATAACAGATGTTCAATATTTATCTCTTGAGGTATATAATTATAATTGGTAGTATTATTGTAATATATAGTTTATTTATACTTATTTATGTGTCAATATTTTTCATGTTTAGGTTATGACTTTAAATCCAATATGTGAGACTGTTGAAACTGTTCATGGAGTTCCTTTAACAGTAACAGGGGTAGCTCAGTGTAAAATAATGAAAGCTGATGAACTTTTACAAACAGCATCTGAACAATTTCTTGGTCGATCTACAATTGAGATCAAGCAAACTGTGCTTCAAACTCTAGAAGGTCATTTAAGAGCTATTTTAGGTACTTTAACTGTTGAGGAAGTTTATAAAGATAGAGATCAATTTGCTTCTCTTGTAAGAGAAGTTGCTGCACCAGATGTTGGTCGTATGGGCATTGAAATATTATCATTTACAATTAAAGATGTTTTTGATAATGTTCAGTATTTAACTTCACTGGGAAAATCGCAAACAGCAGCAGTAAAAAGAGATGCAGATATTGGTGTTGCACAAGCCAATCGAGATGCAGGTATTAGAGAAGCTGAATGTGAAAAATTGGCTATGGATGTAAAGTATGGAACTGATACAAAGATTGAAGATAATTCAAGAATGTTTAAACTCCAAAAAGCTAACTATGATATGGAAGTGAATACTGTTAAAGCTGAAGCTCAGTTAGCCTATGAATTACAAGCTGCCAAAATAAGACAAAAAATTAGAAATGAAGAAATTCAAATTGAAGTTGTTGAGCGAAAAAAACAAATTGAAATTGAAGCACAGGAAGTTGAACGTAGAGAAAGGGAACTGAATGCCACTGTCAGGTTGCCTGCTGAAGCAGAGAGTTATCGTGTTCAAGCAATTGCTGAAGGAAAGAGGTAATTAATCTTGTGTTAAAGTTAACAAAAATACAACATTTATTAATTGTTTTAGAACTCAAGTTGTTGAAGTTGCAACTGCTGATGGTGAACGAATCAAGAAAATTGGCTTGGCTGAAGCTTCTGCTATAGAAGCAGTTGGTAGAGCTGAAGCTCAAGGGATGATGTTGAAGGCAAACGTGTTTAAAAATTATGAAGAAGCAGCTGTTATGTCATTAATTATGGATGCATTACCAAAAATTGCAGCTGAAATTGTAGCACCTTTATCTAAAACTGAAGAGATAGTGTTGTTGAGTGGGAATAATAATATAACATCTGAAGTGAATCGATTTGTTGGACAATTACCTCCAGCTGTTCAAGCTTTGACTGGTGTTGATTTATCTAAAGTATTATCAAAGATTCCTGGGGCCAAATAAGTGGTTATTTATCCACGTATAATTTGTATTAAATTCTTTATTTTTTAACTATATTTTATGATGATCAAAAACTTGTATAAATCTGTCAAGTTAATTATTCCAATATCATTGTTTGCAATTATTTTGTATTAGATAGTCATTCATTTTAATAATTTTGTAATTTTATGGGGTAACATTATAGTAAATTATAAAGTTTTTGTATGTTACCCATTTTATGTTTTAACTTAATTTTGCTTGATTGTGTATATTTACCTTTTATTATACATATTTATTATTATTATTCATTAGCATTTAATATTAATATTTTCAATTTTTATTGTGCTTTATGTTTAACAAAATGTAATTAAATTATGAATATGTTTATCATATTATATTTTTAATATTTTTATGTATAGTTTTGAATAATACTGTGGTTAGACATTATTAATTGACCATTCTATAATCCATCCTAAAATGTACTAATGAAGTTTTGAAATATTCCATTAAAATAGTAGAATATATTTTGTATATAGTTATTTTCATATGTTATAACCAATTTTGTTTAACAACTAGATATTTTTTATTTTAAATCTATTTAAAGAATAATCAATTTTGTATTAGTTAATATAACTAAAATTGAATAAAATAGCTTGCACACTCTTTAATTACTTAGATATATAGAATGTTATATAGCGTTACCTTAAAAAACTATTATTTTAAAAAATAATCAAAGTTTTGTATTTGGAAGAATTTTATATTTTTACTAGAAATAATACATATATAATTTATATATTATATAATAATATACTAATTTATGAATAATTTTAAATAATTATTGAGTGTTACACTATCTAAACCTAAATTTTAATTTAACTTTAATTGGCTAATAAAATATCCACAAGTTACTCTACACTAAAAATTGTTGGTTAATTATCTTTTTATATCAATGGGATTTTTTATTTTATTTTTTTTATGTGGTATTTGTGATGAACTTTTGTTTGTTTTTAGAATTTGAGTTGTAAATAGCTTACAGCATTACAATAGTAATAACTGATAAGTATTAATACTGTATTTGTAAAACTATTTGATTTCTATAAGTTTGATTGAAAGAATTTGTCAATGGTAAAATTGTATGGTAAGTATCCATGTCAATATTTATTAAAAATGTATGAAGATTAAATTAAATAGAATTAGAGAAATGTTTGGTACAGATAAACATTTTTTTTATGAAGGGTTACTGTACATAATTTGTTGCGCATTTTTTAACGCTTTCGTGGTTGTACCGTACACGACGTCTGTACTTAATTACCTAAGCAATAGCTTTTCGATGGCATAGTCTTATACTTCCAATTAGCATCTGTGAATTGTAACATATTGGCTAACAAAGGAACGTCCATTAAGAATTGCTCTTCGTCACCGGCTTCCATCAACAAAATGTCCCACGTGGGTACCTGTAAAATGAGTCCGTCTTAATTATATTTTCCCAGTAATTATGAGTTTCTGAGTCAATATTCGTGGGAAACACATCTCGAACAACCGAAAATTAAATGATAGCATTTGATCTTGTTTTTGCTGGTATAGGTATGTACAATATTCACGTCAGTGGCGTATATAGGGTGTGGGTGCCTAGTGTACTACAACTCCCCTCCCAAATTACATGGATGTATTCATCAACATATTATGATAACAACACAGTGGCGTATATAGGAGGGGGTGCTTAGCTGGCTACAGCCCCCCCCGAAATGTTTTAAAAAACTTAAAAATTATTTAAAATGTATGTTATATTTTAATGGTGCTTTATGCTTATTTAGAATTTGCGTCCAGCGTCAAATCGTTTTGGGACATTCTATAAATTAAATGTAGATAAGTACCTACTGTATCTTGTTAGTAATTCTTAGATAGCAGTAGTAATTTAACCTGTCCATAGTAGCCCCTTCCGAAAATATTTTGTATACATGATTACACTGATTCACGTTAATATTGTAATAATATTATAGTAATGGAATAATTATAATAATAAACGTACAACAGCAAAAATATGGATTTAAATTCAAGTTCATTATTATTATTTTTAATAAAATAACCGGGAAAAAATTCACCATAGTCTATAGTGTACGCATACACATATCTATCGTTGATTTAAATAGTAGGTAATTATTTATAATCAATATATTGTTATCTATTCAGAATTTAAAATAAAAAAATCCTACCAAATCTTATTGGCTCATGTGAATGAAACAGGATTATGCCGGGATTGGTTTATGATCATCGATGTACGTATAGGTGTATAGATAAACGTAGGTATTTAGAGTCTTAGCCGGTAAGAAATCTTCCAGCACTTTCGGATTCCCACAAATATTGCATTATAATGTATATTAGCGGCTCTGAACGTTCTGTTGCACGCGTATATGTCTTTAAAATTAATTGTTGAATCCATGAACCCCCGAGTTGATGAGTAGAAAAACCATATTTTAGTTACCATAATTTTTTTATGTATTTAAAAACAACCCCTGCATATCATTGTGTATACGAACAAGAATGCGATATAATTGAGGACCCCTGACACGAGTGTTGCGGATATCCAGGTAGCCGTAGACCATGGATTTAGATCATATCTGAATTCAATGCATTTCTAAAATGTTAATTGCTTCCGACGAGTTTTTGCAGAGCTGTTCAGAGGAGGGACAACGGAACCATTTTGCCCCAGGCCCCATTGTTGGAATATTTTTTAGAGGACCTCATAAAGTTTTGATGTATGATAAATAATAATAAAGCCTCGATTACAATGAGTAATTTTACACTCTGCATGTTGCGATTAAAGTCGCGCGCGTGTGAGCGTGTAGCGACTTGTCTCATTACATTGACTGATTAAATTATAAATAATAGGAATAATATTCAATTCTGTTATATAAATATGTAATACAATACATGAATTTAAATGAGCTTGATTGGTTAAGGTTTGGACAAATACGTTTGCAAGAATTTTGTTATTCTTAGTGAGTATTTTGTTTATCATATCTTATTTTTATGGTCGAAGGGCCCCCAAATTAATTTGCTTCTGGCCCCGAGTTATTGTTTGTAAATTCCGCAACTGACCCTCACTGATAACAGGGAGAGGGGACAAAGGGATCATTACCCCTACTGGGAATTTTTATTTTCAAAACTATTGTTAATATAATACCACGCATATTAATTATAACATCATTTTATTGAGATCCATTTATGAAGTTAAGTAAAATTGTTTTATAAAAATGTAAAATTTATTATATTTTTAGATAATTTAAAATGTATAATCTTGAATGTATTTATTAGTTTACAAATGACTGCATATCGATTATAACTATAAATTCTCCCGAGTACCGATTTCTATAGTATTTGATTTTGTTCTCATCTATTTTTAGATACACGTTGTTTTGGCCCTTAAAATTTTAATCTTGCCCTGTGTGGGATTTTATCTTGCGAACGTGCTTGCCCTACTCCAACCCCTTTTACCGAAAAAAAAAATAAGATAAATAATTATATATTTTTTTAAATAAATGCATTGTAAACAAACATAGTATCTAGGTTTTGCCCTCGGTTTGCGTGTGTATTCACTTACTTCTGACAATCGATTGGCTACCACTGCTCCGGCGGAACCTGCGCCGACAATGATAAAATCGTATTCGGCCAGCCCGAACCGTTCGTCCCGTGTCTGACGGTTCACGTAAGCTAGATTTTCTTGCAGAACATTCAACAAGTCTTCGAAAAGTGGCGGATACTGCTCATTTTTGGGTAGTTGACTGCGAGTATGGACAGCGAACAGCAGGCAGACGATAACTAGCTTCAGCATAATTGTATCTGTTAAGGAGTTGGAAATGAAATGGTCAGTGAATGTTTAAACGATTCTCATACGAAATACGAGTTAGTATTTTATTTTTTTTTAGTAGTTTTGTTGATGAGTTATATGAGTTATGTTGTTACAATGGCGTATATAGAAAATATTTTCTGGTGGAACTACTATGGACAGAGTTAAATTACCACTGCCATCTAAGAATTACTATAAAGACATAGTAGGTACTTATCTACATTTCATTTACAGAATACCCCAAAATGATTTTACGTTGGACGCAAATTCTAAATAAGCATAAAGCACCATTAAAATATATCAAACGTTTAAAATAATTTTTAAGTTTTTTAAAACATTTCGGGGTGGGGGCTGTAGCCAGCTAAGCACCCCCTCCTATATACGCCACTGTGTTGTTATCATCGAATGTTGATGAATACATCCATGATGTTTTACATATAGTACTATATTTTATTGTTTTACGAATATAATTGAGTAGAGGCATTCTTATATAAACGGATTAGTCATCATTACGTATACATGAACTTATGTTTTATTAAATTTTACATATTTTTTATGCTGATACACTTCTACAGATTAACCCCATAAATGTCTATAACGTTTTATATGCGCAAACCTACTTTTCTCCGTAAATTATCTTTACAACTACTACCCAGCAATAAGAATATATATAAGGGGGGGGGGGTGATTAAGTTAAGAAAGATTAAGTAAGATTAAGTTAGGTTTATGAATAAAATATTTAAATTACAAATTAAACTGTTTAACTTCTATTTCATATTTTGATAGCACAAAAAAAAGTATTATACTATCGACTGTCGAGAAATCGTAGTAGCAAGGTTATTAATGTTTTAAAGTTGAACGGAACGTTACAAAATGTTCCATATCGTCATGTTCAGTGGTGTGCGCAGGAGAGGGGATGATAGGGGATATATTCCCCCCATAGACTTTTTTTTTTAGTCTTAAACGTTTAAAAACGTATTTAAGAAATACGACGGGGCAGTTACGGTTAAATGGATTGGTGTTAATGAACATACATTGAGACATTCCATTATCTTCAGAACAAATAATTGATGAATTTAGTGTAAAATCCAGAAGGATTTCTGCCTTGATTGCATTTTTTTTTTGTATAATAATAAAAAATAAAGATTGAAAATAATACATTTTTTATTTATGACATCCCCCCATACCAAATTCCTGCGCATGCCACGGGTCATGTTATTATTGTTATCAGTTATAATATGAATGATATTCATATTTCATATCAATTAGCCGTTTCGCATGTTAAGATAAATCATTTATTTTCCTACGTAGCCTATATGCAAACATTATAAATGTTTTATATCATATTATTAATATTTTTTAAATTATTATTATTTCATTAAATTTATATATATTCATCACAACGTAGGTCATTATATATTTAAAAATATAAAAAAATTCTTATTATACATACAAAATGTTATATATTATTATTAATAAAATAAATTCTACAATTCCACCCATATTAGACAAATGTGCTTAATTCGATTCGGTTCATAGGTCGTCCGTTTTGTGGCATCTCAAACTTAACGGTTCGCAGTGAAAATGCGACAAAATAGCGACTGTGATATGACTTTATTTAATAATATATATATATATATAAAAACATCAGAAAACTAAACAATGAAATAATAACAATAAAATTTCAATTCGTTTATATCCTATTTTATTATATCCTACAACGTGTATTAAATGTTATATGATTTAACTGTAATACCGATATTAATATACACTAATCGTTTTAATTATTTTTATCTTTTCTCCTAAGTATATATTATTATTATCTATTGACTATTTAAGTTTAAATGCTCGAATCAGTGGTGTATTTGAGACTTCATCTCTGAAGGGAAACTATAATAAGAGGGGTAAACTCCTTCTCCACCCATTCCAAACATTTTTTTATACGTTTAAAAAATAAAGCACATTTTCATTTACAAAATAAGATCTATATATTTTTTTTTTGTGAATCTATCAATTACATTAACAACATTTATTTTAATTGCTCTATGAATGTTTAGTAATGCCTGAACGCACAAGTGCATGCATATTTAGTACTTTTTAAGTACATTAAGTTCCGAGCCCTACTTATGACCAAATCGTAGGTCCCTGTTAATTTTTGGCCTAGCAAAATAAAATTCCCGGCCTGAAATATTAACCCAGTCCGTCCCTGCCGCACGGTGTCGTCCGTGAAAATAATTATAAGTAAAATACCCTTTCAATGTCCATTTAATAATAATTTATATAAATACATAATATGTATTGAATGAAATTATATTGCTTGTGCCCAGGGCTAGGCAGTATCTTAGATACTAGTATTTAAGATATGTATCTGAGATACAATTGTACCTTGTATATTGTATCGAGATACATTATTTTAATGTATCTGGTATCGTGGGTTTAAATACTTTTTAACTTGTATCTAGTATCTTTTTATGATTAAAGATACTAGATACGATCTATTGTTATATAATAATAATTATTAATAATTTAAATCAGGCATGTCAAACACGCGGCCCGCGACTTATTTTCTGTGGCCCTCGGCTAGTAATATTAATGGACAAAATAAAAAAAGAATAATAAAAAAAAAAATTATAAAATATTAATCATGTGTTTTAACTAACATAGATTCTTTGAGAATGGTATATATTTTGGTATACATTATTATGTTTTATCTTCTGATAAACTTTAATCTAATCGAGCAATTAGTGTTATTGATGGTTTCATATGTACAGATAATAAATATATGTATAGATTATAGAATATAGATTAATAATTTATATCGTCGGTACGCGACATGCGTGCCTTTGGAAACTAGTCGTTCGACAACCAGCGTGTGTTCGAGTTTAAATTTTGTTGCGTATATTTTACTAAAAATTAATACATTTAAAAATGTCTGCATCAAAACCAAATGGTAGTTATAAACGTAAAATTACCGATGAACATCGTCAATTTCATGAACATTGGGAATTACAATATTTTTGTAGTGAAATCAATAATAAAATAATTTGTTTAATTTGTAAAAGTGTTATTAGTGTTCTAAAGTTGTACAATATTAAGCGACATTACGAACAACATAAGTCGAAATACGACCACTATGAACGGTTATTAAGACAAGAAAAACTGAAAGAATTTAAATCAGGATATAAACACCAACAATTAATGTTCACTAAAATACCTCAAGAAAATGAAGCTGCAGTAAAGGTTAGTTATGTGTTGTCAGAGTTAATTGCCAAACATTCTAAACCATTCACCGAAGGTGATTTTATAAAAACGTGTTTGATTAAAACGGCTGAAATCATTTGTCCCGGGTATTTAAAAGCTTTTCAAAACATTTCATTAACATGAAATACGGTTGCTGAAAGAATAACTGAACTAGCATGCAATTTGAGAGATCAGATAAAAATTAAAATACCTAGTTTCGAGTATTTTTCAATTGCCTGTGATGAAATACCGATATTGGTGGCACAGCTCAGTTAGCTGTGTTCTTTCGAGCTTGCGATACGGAATTAAATATTTATGAAGAGTTATTGGAAATTAAACCTATGTATAGTACTACTACAGGAGAGGATGTATTCGTTTCTGTTTGTGAACTCTTAAAAAAATATGATTTGCCTTTGGTAAAGTTATCGTCGTTGGCTACAGATGGAGCTCCTTCTATGACAGGAAAAAATAAAGGTTTCATTGAAAGGTTACGAAAAAAAGCGAATGAAAATTTTGAGCATACATTTCATAAAACACATTGTATTATACATCAAGAGATGTTATGCGCAAAAGTTATTAATATGGTACATGTAATGAAACCGGTAAAACAAATGGTCAATTTTATAAGATCTCATGGTTTAAACTAAAGACAATTTTCGATTTTTTTAAACGATTTAGAAAGCGAGTATTCAGGTTAACCATACTTTACAGAAGTACGTTGGTTATCATGCTCCACTATATTAGAACGATTCTGGAAGTTAAAAGATGCAATACAAATATTTTTAGAGTCTAAAGAACAAGATGTCAGCACTTTGTCGGATCCAATGTGGTTACAAAACCTATCTTTTAAGGTCGATATAACGAAGTACTTGTCAAATTTAAATTTAAAATTACAAGGAAAAGATCAAATTATAACAGCTATTAATGACCATATTAAGGCTTTCAAATGTAAATTAGATTTATGGGAAACACAGTTACAGAATGAAAAATTAACGCATTTCCCAACATATATGACGTACGAAACAAGTTATTATGAATCAATTTTTTACAAAAAATATTCAGAACAAATTATATGTTTGAAGACTGAATTCGGAAATAGATTTCAAGATTTCAAATATTTAGAAAACGATTTTAAATTGTTCACGTCTCCTTTTTCAATAGACGCAGTAAAAGTTCCAGCACATATACAAATGGAACTGATTGAGTTTCAAAATGATTCAAATTTAAAACGTAAATTCAATGAGGTTGGTGTACCGGATTTTTACAATTTTTTGCCTGTAAGTTACGTAGAAACTCATAGATTTGCGTGTAAAATTAAGTCTATGTTTAGTAGTAGGTACTTATTTATGTGAGCAACTATTCTCATTGATGAATAGCAATAAATCACCCGTTAGATCCAGATTAACTGACATACATCTAAATTCAGTTTTAAAAGTGGCTTCATCCAATAATGTTTCTCCCGAAATTGAGAAGTTGGTGGAGGAAAAGAGATGCCAAATATCGTCCAAAAAGAATTATTAATATGTTTTCTTTTTTTAATTTAAATAATAGATATCTCATATATTATTAATATGAATTTTTTGAATGTTCATTTTTTTTTAAAGTTTTTCATATGTATTTATACCTGTTGTGTCCGTAAAGAATAAAATGTAAAAAATGTAAAAAATATACTTATTTTCGTTAAATGTTGATGTGTGGCCTACGTAGTAAACTAATTAATATATTTGGCCCACCTTATACTTCGAGTTTGACATGCTTGATTTAGATTAAAGTTTTTCACGTCGAAGGCATTGACTTGATAAATGAACAATATAAACAATATTTGCTAATAATAAAATTAAATATAATCTTTATTATGAGCAAATTTTGTAATCAGTAAGTTACATAAATCCAGTTTATCAGCAGAACGTTTTCTTAATTTTATCGCGCTAAACATTTATTTTAGACTGTGATTGTGCGGTGATCGGTTCATATTTTCTGTCTATGCGGTGTTTGCATAGTATCGTCCGATTTTAAGTATCTATTACTAAAAACATGGATAATAATGTAATTGTTAATATTCCAAAATCCTTGTACGGAACATTCTATACAATATCAAATTTTAATGAAATAATAAATGTGAATTGAAAATTGAAATTATTTACTATTAATTATATTATTTATTAATTATATATATAATTATTTTTAATTATATAAAAAAAATTAGTAATTACTAATTGTAATTAGTCTCTTTAAAAGGTAACCAGGAATTTATTTTAAAACATGGGATATAACATATAAAAAAACTATTACTATAATACTACATATCATTTTTTTTAAATTTAAATATGTAATAGTTAATAAATAAACATTGTAATTTATAAATATATTTATATTATTTTTTATTCTATCTAATGCTAATGAATAAATAAATATTAATAAGTGTATAAAGTATCTTGTACCTTATATGTATCTCCGCTACCTGTATCTTGTATCTAGTATCCTTAAAAATATCGAAGTATCTTGTCGTTGACCATGAAAATGGTTTATTAATAAATTGTCATACGGCGATAGCGCGATTTGGTGTGGTTTTATCAGGCCTAAACAATATTACTATATTGCATAATATGCATATATATATTATATAATATCTGAGCGGAATTTGATTATTTTATATTTGCATACATTGAGGTCAATATTTAGGACATCAAGTATTTAAGAAAATTAACATTTATTAGCATAAATAATTAAAAATATAATTTATTAATTACCTCTTTTCTATGAATTCTTGTGGTGGTTTAATACCATGAACACTTTCTAAATGTCTTATTAAAGACCCTAACGTGCCGCCTACACAAGAATATTCATTGTTACCATCACCGTCACACAATGGCGCATTTAAGGAAGGGGGCGAAAGGGGCAAATTCCCCGGGTGGCAAATTTTTGGGAGCGGCAAAATATTCTAACTTTTATTATTGATGTGTTTATGATTTTTTTAATTTTCACACCTTTTTCAGTATTATTTAGTATTTTAAAAAATATTGTTAACCATCTCATAAGAAATTAAAAAAAAATTATACTATACCTAGTCACTTAGATAATAGTGAAATAGCAAAATAGGTATATTACACTTATTATTCGATAAGATATTATATTTTCGTTCAATGTTTACATAAAGACTCGGGTACACAGAACGCGGTATTCACTTTAGGGCATGTTTAAAAAGTTTACAAAAGGAGTAAAATTGTACCTAAAAGTGTTCAATGTAGGTATGTTAGCATTTATAAAAGAGAATAGTTGAAGTATATCCTTATATTGATATTTCTCTAAGGATGCTATTATATATGTACACCTTCAAGTAACTGTTCAACGGAAAAATCATTTTCTACATTAAAAAAGGTTAAAACTTATTTAAGATCAACAACGAGAGAAAATCGTCTTAATTAACAACCCTCAACATTGAAGCTGATTTAACGAAAACTATTGATTTTAATGATATTATTGAACATTTTTTTTTTCAAAAGTCAAGAAAAAAGTTATAAGCTATCGATTATTTTATTATATATAATTAATAATAAATATAATATATTTAATCTAATAAAATTCATGTATTGTTAATCATTATGCATATAATAAGTATAAATTCTGTTTCCTATATTTAATATATATATATATATATTTTAAGAAAGGATTATTCACTGAAAAAAAAATTAGGTTAACATTAGGATATGTATTACCAATGATTTTATAATATACAATATATATATTATAAAATCAATGGTATTACTATAAAATTATCTAATATAATGTATAATATCGCAAAACAACTGATAAAAACAAATTTTTTTATTGCTTAACTGAATTTATTTATATATATATATATTTTTTTTGTAAGGGAGAAGGGCGGAAAAATTATTTTGTATGTATTTTGTTCCATTCATTGTCAACAGTGATTGTTGTTATTTTCATAGAAGCGATAGACCGCCAGCACCCAGTGTGGTCAGGCCGTTCAGGTCGCCGAACCATCGTCTTCTAGTCTTCAAGTAATTGAAGTTAGTTGTAAGTATTTGTCCAATTTGTGTGAGCTCTGTGATTATTGCACCATATCGATCGCACCACAGACACCTCTCACTCCATTAATTAAACTCTATTTTCTTCTTTTTGTGTCGTAGTCGTCGTCGCCGTCGTCAGAGAGGCTGCCGCCCAATTTAATAGGATATTAGATTTCCTATTTCTATAGATACAAGGCGTTCCGAGTGGCAGCCTAACCAAGTAAATTTTAGGTAAAATTATTATTATTTTCATTCCCCTCGTTCTCTGATGTCGCACTGACAATATCCATTACAATTTGTATAAAAACCAGATCCCGGGCGAATGGTGTATTGGTGCGGCGAACTCTAGTATCACACTTTGAATTACTTAATTGCAACGGCAGTAATTTTTTTCATCAATTTTGTAGCCTTGTAATACGGAAGTATCGTTACCACAGTATCACAGTAAATATATATTTATACCAACGGTTAAAGATAGTAGTTCTATCTAGAACCGTGGTCATCATCTTCTCTTGTCCAAGTTTACCTCCAAGTTAAAAACCAGTTATTCAAATCAGTTCTTATTATATATTTGTCGGCTAAAATATAGTCGGCTGTAATATTTGTCGATTAAAATATTGTCGGTTGTTACATTTATCGGCTAAATTATTTTTCGATTAAAATATTTTTCGGCTATATTATGGTTCGGCTGTTTTATTGTCGGCTATTTTAAGCGCGCCCGTCTCCTCATTTTTATAACAAATTTTTATCCTTAAACGATCGATTTCGTCTTCTCTGCTCTTTCCTAATCTCCAGCTACATAAAGTTACCAACCAAGCTATTAATACAAGTACAAATTCAATCTCAAGTCAATGTGAACGTACGGAATCTAATTATGGGGTTCTGCAAAAATCTCAAACTTAAACTGTATTCAGCGATTCCAATCTAAAGTCCTCCGTACTAACACTAGAGAACCATTTTACGTATCGAACGAGATCATGATGTAGCCAGAACTTTTTACAATAGAAGATTCAACTTGGATGTTCAAAACCACACCAATCCCTTAATCAAAGGGCTTGCGTCAGAAAATATACCTGGTAACCTTAAGACAATATTAAAAATGTGGTAGTGCGGGACATACTAATCTAGTTAAAAATTTCAAATTATAATATGATATAATATAACACTATTGTAAAGCATATACCTATTTATATGCAGGGCTTAGAGTTAAGGGGGACGCAAGGAAACTTAGTCTCCCTACCTTTCACAGCCCTTATAAAGCGTCCCCTTTAACATTACTTCAAAAAGTTTACTAAAACGATTAACTGTTTGTTAAAAATAACTATACGCAACAAAACAGTTAAAAATTTTGGTTTTGAAATTTAGTTGATGTCACTAGGTGTTCTAGAAACAATGTTAACTAATATTTAGGGCGTATACCATTTGGGCGAATCGACTCAAAATATATTCTGTTTAGGCGAATAGATATATACCGTTTGGACGAAGATTATTTAACTAAAAATACCGTTTGGATGGTATAAAAATGGTTATAATATGCATAGAACAATTAATTAAAAAATATTATATAAAATATATATAATTAACAATAAGTTATATTTAAAAAAAATATTGATATGAATATTGATAATATTATTATATATTATACATATAAGTAATAAGTAATCTACAGTCAGAAAAAAATTATAAATACAATTCCATATAATATAATTAGTACCTATATTTTAAAGTAATCTATTAATCAATATTGGCTTTGTATGAAAATGCTCATAATATACATTCAACAATTAATTCAAGGAAATCATATAAAATATAAATAATTAATTATAAGTTCTATTTAAAAAAAATATTGATATGGATATTAATAACATTATTATTTATAAGTAGGAAATAATCTACAGTCAAAAAATTAAAATAATAAAATAAAATTACAGATAATATAATTATTAGTAGTTTTTAAAGCAATCTATTGGCCTGATATTTTAAACCTAAACATATTGTGTATTCTAATTGGTTAATACCCCCTCTTTTATATTTATAACATGTTTCTTGTATAAACTCTTTATTTTTTATTAGCAATAATATCATTCGTATCTGTCATTAGATTTTTACCTCGCACAGGTAAAATTAATTTCACTCCCCAAACGGACTATTATTTTTTTGGTCAAAATTATTACCTTCACCCAAATGACCACCGCCCAATATTTAACATAAATTATAAATTATATAGTAATATTTAAATTTATTATATTAATTAAATTAGTTGCCTTATCTCGTTTATGCCTAACCTTGAAGTTTGTTATAATAAAATTAGGAGGAAGAAGACAAATGATTAGTTTCTATTTATTTATAAATAAAGGAAACAATCGAAATTTTATTTAAAACCTAATTATATCGAGAGTCACAGTCAAGAATTGGAAACTATATTTTACAGGCGCGTGTATACTACGCCACTGAAAAAATCAGGTAAAATTGAGTTCAGGTAAACTCCGGCAGTGAAGAAAAACAAGTAGTAGTATAAAATTAATATGATATATTATTTAAAAAAAAATATAATATAATATAATATGATATCGTTCACATAAAATATTTAAATCATAGTAAAAAAATCATAATAAATAATCGTTATACTTAAGAATCCAAAAGTATATGTATAAGTTATGTCAT
Organism: Sipha flava; assembly: GCF_003268045.1. Lineage (NCBI taxonomy): Eukaryota > Metazoa > Arthropoda > Insecta > Hemiptera > Aphididae > Sipha > Sipha flava. The sequence continues at coordinate 826,714 of NW_020271714.1, forward strand.
GTATGTAAACTAAAATTATGTGATAAAATTTGTAAATATTTTAAGTCTTGTATTACTTAATTAGTGTACCTATTTATAGCACCCTGTAACACTGTAATTTTTTTTTATTTCAAATACATTTTTTAGCTTATTTACTTGAGATATGATATTTAGTTTTACATAAGTTGGGTTTGAAATTCGATAAGAACTTCACTAAAAATATGAACATTCGGTTGACTTTTATCAAATTAATTTCTTAGATGACTATGAAAGAATTCACAGGCAAAACACAAAAAAACTGGCGGAATTTACATTAAACCTTTTATTACCTTAACCAATATTCTGGTGGTGTTTACATTTGCCCATATTTTACAACAATGGTTTTCAACCTGAAGGTTGCGACCCCCCTAGAGGATTACGAATAATAATAAGAGCGGGGTACCTTAGTTGCGTCCTATAAAAAAGGTATATACAAATTGTATCCCACTATATACCGTGTGTTCAATTTTAAAGGCAACAGGAAATATTTGGAACGCATGATCTTGAATTTGATTCGGGGTTTTTTTTTACTAGGTACAAGACATATAAATACATATGTTTTTGATAAATCCTAATTTTTACCTTTTTTTTTTTACCTGCTCATGCGCAGTAAAATAAAAATTTCTTAAATTAGAACCACTATTTTTGACACTGGATTTGGTTTTCTCTATTTTTTTTGAGTAACTTTGATCTTTACAGTTTTTTGATATGTTCAAAATTGAAATTTTTAAGACGGTTGAAAGTTTTAAATTACGTAATTCGTATTTATCGCATATTTCAATGCTCTACGTATCTTAATCAAGCATTTACAGATACTATTATAACAATTTATTTTTATTAAAACTATAAGGTGTATTTATTATAACATTAAATTTATAAACAAATATCATTAGATAATAATAATAATAATAATAATAATAATTTATTATTCAATAAACTGTTCAAAATTATTGTCATTATTTTCAACGCATGCTTCCATTCGTCTAAGTAGTTCTCTTTGTGTAGCTGTTATTATTTGATCTTCGGTGAGTTCATTACACGCGATGATTATTTTATTTTTTTAAATCTTCAAGATGAATAGATGGATTTGCATAAATTACTGTTTTTAAATGTCCCCATTAAAAATAATCCAACGGTGTTATATCAGGTGATCTAGTGGATCAATGTACCCATCCATTTATTGCCAAAAGTTTGGTTAAAATATTCTCGAACAATAATTTCACTATGAGCGGGAGCCCCATCTTATTGGAAAATAAATTGATATATGCGATAAATACGAATTACCTAATTTAAAACTTTAGACTGTCTTAAAAATGTCAATTTTGAACATATCAAAAAACTGTAAAGATCAAAGTTGCTCAAAAAAAATAAAATAGAGCAATCCAAATCCAGTGTCAAAAATGGTGAATCTTATTTAAGAAATTTTTATTTTACTGCGCATTCGCAGATAAAAAAAGTAAAAAATTATAATTTATTAAAAACATATGTATTTATATGTCCAATACCCTATAAAAAAAACCCGAATCAAATTCAAGGTCATGCGCTCGAAACATTTCCTGTTACCTTTAAAATCGAAGACACAGTATTTGTTAGGTAGTAGAGTTTTATTTCGTTTCAGGGGTTCTCCGTGGTGTTTCGTATACCTACGTGAGCTGTGATAAATGTTTAGTTTTAAGATAGAAGTGCAAAATATTATTAGTGAAAAACAAAAACATTTGAAAATAATTGACAAATATAAGTTCTGTTTTTATAAATGTTTGGCTAATAATATTCAACGTAGGAAATGTACCATTAAAACGTGTACAGCATATTTAAAAATTAACGATAATGATGATATTTTACTTAACGTGTGTGATACTCACCACGACCACGATGCACTATTTGAAGGAGTTATAAATCGACAAATTGTAAGTAATTCGCTTAAACGAAAAGGTACACAAGAATTATTTGAAAAACCAGCTAAACTAATGCATCGACATTTAAAAGAATGTATTGATATCAGTGTAAAAAGTACATTAACAATTACAGATATTCGCTATATGAATTATAATTTATATCGAGCTCGAAGTGAACAATTACCAAAATTGGCAACGAATATTTTAACTGTCCATTCAGCCTTAAATGCTATTGACTGTATTACAAACGAAAATGAACCATTTTTGTTTATAAATGATTCTATTGATGTTATAGTAATATTTACATGTAATTCAAATTTAGAATTTTTAATTAAAATTATAACAGTGTATATTGATGGCACGTTTGAATTAACATTATTATTATTATTTATTTGTTGTTGTTAGTTGTTTAAGAACTCTTAATTAAATTACTTAAATTTTTTAGAACGCAATTCGTGTATACTTTTTCTACGGGACGCAACTCGTGTGCTCCCAATAAGAAGTCGCCAAAATAATAAAAAAACGATATGTGAATTTTTGTTGTACAATTTAAACATAAATATACATATAGGTATATTATATGTATAATAAATTTAAGTGTAAAATCTAATATTTTGATTACAATTTGGAAGGGGCCATCAAACAAAATTAAAATGAAAGGAGTCACGATTTGTTAGATTAAAATTATTAGTTTTGCTCTGTTATTAATTTTGTTTTAAAATATTTAATTTTAATACAACGTGTGCTATTATTTTAAACAATTTTCCAGTAAAGTATTACGTTTTAGTTATTTTGTTCAGTATATTAGTATATAAAATGTACCACAGAATAATCTGAATCTATTAACCTGTTTTTTGGTACTATAAATTCTATGAGAATAATAATTATGACTGTTTTACATATACTCATTTTATAAAATGAGTTACTTATTAATAATTATTGTTAATATTTATTAAATAAAAAATAAAAATTGTTTGTAATGAAAATTATAAAGATATTTATTTTTTTTGTCTCATTTTGATTAAAAAAATATATGGTCACCTTAGGTATACTAGATCATCAGCATACAGAATACATTTGTACAGTAATTAAATATTATTTTTAAATATTGTCTATTGAAAAAACTATTACATTATTTTAAATTCCTTGATATAAATTAAAAAGTAATCATCGGTGTGACAAATTTTGACTTGTTTCTTGAAACATGGCATATTTATGTTCGATAACCTGACTGCTATATTGTTTATGATTATTTAGTTTTTTGAATTTTAAAAATTATTAAAAATTGAAAATCATTTTTAAAATGTAGAATTATTGTAATATACATTTTTTTAATGTATATGGATTCATATAAGAATTACTACAATACAATGTATTGCACACTTACATAACTTTAAATATATGTTGTTGCAAAGTTAATATTAGATTTTTATACTTATAAACTTCTTAAATATAAACTTTAGAAATTTCGAAACGTAGGGGGAAGATGGTGACCGGTCAACGAATCACAAAATGTATGCAATTTCTTGTTTAGCTCATTTAAGTACAAGTGACCAAAATACATTTATATTTCTTTATTATTTTAAATGTGATAAAACAGAGAAAAATTTCTATATCAACAGAAAAGTATTTAATTATAAATCCTATATTAAATTATTTGTTATATCTACTGTTTAATTTTACAAATTGTAGGAAATATGTACTTTAAATAACCGAAATATACACAAAAATATGCAAATGAATATTTTTTTGATGATAATTAAAAAATTTGATTTATTCATTTAAATGTAGACAATTTTTTTTAATTAATATTTTTGGACAACAATAACACTATAAACATTATATTACTATGTATGCTCGATTTCATTCCCTTCATCTTCTCCTATAATGAAAAAAACAATCTGTATACTTATTTTTCTTTTACATTTTAGTAATAATTTACGATAACTAATAGTAAACCCAGGAACAATTAGGTATTTCTGTAGTTTCCAAATCCAGTTAATAATATAATTATCTCATCTTAATTTATAAACCGAGTTATGCGGACTAACAGGTATTTCTCTTGTTGCCCAGTCCTGACTTGTTTTAATCGACTACGTATATTGACCGATACGTGGATGTAAAAAAAAAAAGTGTTAACCTCTAAAATAAATTTACTTACATTAAACGAAAACTGCGTAGATATCCTATAAATAACAATTAATTTGTCACCATTTATCAAATATGAGTATTGCTCAAAAAACGGTGAAATATGTAACTAAAATTTTTGTATATCAATCTGTTTTGACTTAAAACAAATTTATATCTTACTTAGACTATTCTGCTATTATTATTAAACAATATGCAAATTAAACAAGTCCCAAACACTAGTTATATCAAATTATAGTTGCTGGTATTAAACGAATAATCAGTTATATATATATTAAGTTCATATATTCATACGTATCATATTTTAATTTATATATCAATTTTAATTTATATTCATATTAATCTATGTTGAATTCACACACATTGTATTTTACCAAGGGCATCGCCCATAAAAACCAATAATAAATAAATAAAGAAACAAAAAGTAATAATATGGCGAAAAAACGTATTACAATGTTCAATAACTTTAAGACCACTTGTAACATTTATCTTTTTATCTAATGGCTAATGACTAGTATTAAATTTTTAACTTAGTTTGGGTGCTGATATCAGAACATTATGTTTAAAAGGAGTGGTAGTCACTCTCTCAAGAGTCTAGATTGTCTACCTATATCAGAGAAAAAACCGATCGTAGTAGTAGTTTGAACTTGTTACCTTGCTGGCAACATTGTTATTTTATAACTCCATTTTTAGTCTACTAAATTGAAAATCAAATATAATTTCAG
>NW_020271714.1:831509-839218 GCF_003268045.1 Sipha flava
AACGCCAGCCCTTCGACGCCGCTGGACGTCAGCGGACCCCGTTCGTTCATGATGTAATCCAGGGCAACGGGCGCGTTGGTGAACCGAGATTTTTTGAACGTGATCGGGTCGTCGATGAGGAACGTCAGCCCACCCAGACCCACATGATCCTGCAAGTTGTGGCCCACCTTCAGATCCCTCACCACTGGTTTGATGCCCAGCTCGGTCAGATGGTCGGCCGGCCCCACCCCGGACACCATCAGCAGCTGCGGCGACCCGATCGCACCTGCCGCCAACACGACTTCTTTGCGCGCGGCCACCATGCGCCGCTTACCGTTCCGCAGGTACACGATACCAGTGGCCCGGGGGTCATTACCGGTGTTCTCGAACAGTACTCTGGTCACCTGACTGTGCATGGAAACATGAATGTTGGGCCGAAGCCGGATGGGTCGGAGGAACGCCTTGGCCGTGCTGCACCGGCTACCCCGCCGAGTGGTGGTCTGCGTGAACATGAAGCCATTCTGATAGCGGCCGTTGATGTCACGGTTCTCATAGCCCAACTCCTGTCCGGCCTCAATGAATGCCAAGGCTAGTGGCGTTCGCCATGGGGCCTCCGATACGGTCAGGTATCCTCCACGCGCGTGGTACTCCGTGCGCGACAGGTACGGGTTCCGGTTGTCTTCGGACTTGAGGAAGTATGGTAGCACGTCCTTGTAGCTCCAGCCCGGATTTCCTGCCTTGGCCCACTGGTCGTAGTCGCGCCTATTGCCTCGCACGTACACCATGGCGTTCAACACGCTGGATCCACCCAGAACCTTGCCCCGTGGCCAGTTGCATCTGTCGTGGACCATGGCCAGGCAATACGGGTTGTCGCTGGATGGCGGAGCCGTCTTGTACTGCCAGTCCAAGTCCGACAGTTGCAGATAGCCGACGAATGACGGCACGTCCGATATCTCCGTTTCGTCTCCTCCCGCTTCCAACAGGAGCACCGTCCAGTTTCGCATCTCCGACAACCTGTTGGCCACCACCGCCCCTGCTGATCCTGCGCCGACAACAATGAAGTCATACTCATCAAGCACCTGAAAAATAAAGTATAAAGCCATAACGTGTGTTTATCATTCGCTCTAATAGGTAGTACATACTATGTTATGCGTAAAAAATATATTTATGCATCAAAGAGACGATTAAGTGTAAAAAGATTATTTAAGATGAAATAAAACGCATGGTGTAACGATTGCAAATGAGAAGAAGTGAAAAAGAGAGATAGAGAGAGAGCGAAAGAGGGAGCAAGTGATGTTTTAATGTAATAGAGTCTTAGGAGAACAGTTTCAGTGTGTACGAAACATATGTAGTAGTGGTAGTGCAATTGGTTGGTTTATCTCAATTAAATATAAAAGGAGGTGAAAAAGAAAAAGTGTGTAATAATTTCTATGCGTACTATTAATTGCTAAGTTTTGTTTCTATTTTTTGTGATTTATTATAATTATTATTGTTTATCAAAATATATAATTTGCATATTATTATTCAAAGTCTTCACAGAGAATCATAATAAGTTTCACTAAACAATACTCGTGGCGACCTATGAAATCGTATCCAGCAAAATCTCATAGTACAATACAACATTCATTTTTAATTTCATTTAAATATTTCAAACTAATAATATTCAAGCCTTTAGAATCTAATTATGCAATTAAGATTGTAACTATGAGATAAAAAATAATCACAAAACTTTAAGTTACATTATATAAAACTATTTATGCCTAAAATTGAGTATTATACTAAGTTACATTTTTGGAAAATGATTTAATTTAAAAGGTCTGATATAGACTGATGTGTTTAGGGTTTCAATACCAACTATATCAAAATTAAAACAGTTAGTAATTTAGTGTGATTGTTGATTTAAATGTCATCAAAACAATGAAACAGTCAAAAACACGGCATGAGAAACCAGAGAAACAAACTCTTTGCCATGGTTTTTTTTTTCATTGTTGAAACGCGTTAATTATTAACCTAGACCACCTGAGGCAAACATTGCTTTTTGTATTAATGACATAGCAACAGCAATCAGTGTAGAGAGTGTAGAAGATTAATATAGATACGAGTATGTGAATATGAAGAGTCATTTAATATAATAGAAAAATATCATGTTCGATTCTACTACAAGTATAATTGAATTTAATATTGAAACTTTAAATGCTAATCAAGTTAAAAACAAAGTAAATTCCATTGAAACATTATTCATCATAATTTTTTAATAAAACACTGAATAGTTATAATATATTTAATAAAAATATGAATGTAGAATAAACTATAATAATTATACAGTATTCGCATAATATATAACTGTATACATTCTACTTTTTGTGAAATATATTAATTTTATCAAACCATACGAAAATTATATTTTACCAAATAGTTTCATAAACATTTATTGATTATTGCATAATTTTATTTTATTTTATTTTTAACTTTCTAAATACAATAACTAACGAGTGTATTCAGTGAATGTATTGTTGTCAAGTCAAATATTCATTTTAATGATATAAATATTACAATATTCAACTATATTTTTAATATCGTATAAGGACATTATTATATCAAGAGGTATTATACAACAAAAATATGTGTAACAGTATATCATAACTATTAAAATAATAGCGTGTCATTAGTAAACGCTTGCATACTACAACTACGAGTATAACCGCTAAATTAATATTTCTATATAATAATATAATGTAAATTTACAAAAACCAAATCCAACTTTAATTTCAATCTAATTATTTTAGTTATATCCAATGTTAAAAAAAAAAGTAATTTGGTCTTTGAATATATTTTAAAAATACTATTTAAATTTTAATGAGATAAATTAATAGTCCATTGAAAATATTGGATAATTTAATCCCATTTGTACAAATTGTTTGAGTAAATATAAATTTATATATAATATATTTAACGTTAAATTTAGAAAACGATTTTCTTTTTTATTTTACAAAAATGTACAAAATTATACATAAAAGGTGAAAAATATAATTTGTGCTATCACTCAAATAGTAGAAGTTTTTCCCCCAAATTTTTAATTGTAAATTTTTCCCAAGTGGCCAATTATCAACTACAACAATTATTATAAATATAGTAGAGAAATTACTTGGTGAAATTGTTGCATAATTTAACGCTCTATAGTGGAAAAGCTTTAAATAATAATTTATCAATTAACAGTTGTTTGGTATTTCTAAGAATAATACAATATTATATTTGTGTAAGTTAAAAATAAATTAAATATTAATGATAAATAAACAAATTTGCACTTGTTAAAGGTGTACAACACTGTACAAGTTTTACAGATCAATTTTATGTTATTTCAATATGTTATCATCGCTTAAGCTACCTATATTTAATTATTTTTAATATCATATGGTTCAGACTTTCGAAATATCTAATAATTAACTATATTAATTAGGTGTACATAATTATTGAGATAATAAAATTTTTGTTTGGCTATAAAATTATTTATAATAAGCATACCAAAAATTAAGTATCTATTAGGTAATTAATGTATTATCAAACTGCACATTATTTATAAATAATTACTAAATATATTTGATTTAAAGTTTAATCAACTAAGAAAACCTTTTCTTGAATAAAATATTACAAAATAAGTAAATGTAAAACCGTTTTATTTATATTTGGATTTAGAAACAACTGTTCGTTTACAAGATATGTAATTCACATTTTAAAAATATATTTTTTTATTCAATATTTATTTTTAGTAACATACGCAGCAATGAATCCTAGATATTTTTTCCTCTACTAAAAGTAATGAAATTTAATAAAAAAAATATTTATTTTTATTTATAACTTGAAAATCTCCCTTATAAAATTTCATAAAAATGACAGATAAATTTTACATCGTAACTCAAACTGAGATCTAAGATATTTTAAATAACGATATCACAAGGAGTTCCAGATAACTTTTTAACTGAAAAATTGGTTTATTAGGACTTTATCCTTTAATTGTTTTAGCTCTAGAGTTTGTCTGGGATATTTTATATATATTTTTTTTTATACTGTAGTATTTTTTTTCTAGGAAATTAAATTTTTTAAACCATAAGCACTTTTTCAAAGTTAATCAGGGTTTGAGCGTATCCTTGCATTCCTGTAGTATTTAAACGTCAATCCCAAAACATCTACCATATTCAGTAATTTAAAAATATAATTTATTGTATCATTGTTGGTGCCACTTTGGTATGTGACAAATCAATTAATTCTATACGACAGACTTAAAAAAAATTTATTTTTTAAATTTATTAATATTTAAACTTTTTCACATACATTTACATCAAACGCTCTAACCTCTAAACTAATCCTCTAATTCAAACTATACCTTACAATGTTTTCTTAGATGAATTTCAATGCAATTTAAAACTAAGCTAGATTCGAGATGTATTACTTTAATAAAGTAAAACTTAAGGTAAAAAAAACAAAAATTAAGAGATGTATAGTGAGAACTAACTGCGATGGAATCGTATGAAACGTAAACAAATATTCCATTTTAGATAAGTATCACTGTATACATATTTATTTGTTATTATTACTTTGACCTTATATATCGAGAATAAGGGATTAAATATGGCCCATGTTAAATAAGGTAAACTGTAATATAATTATATTAATTTGTATGTGAGATAGTGCTAATAAGCGACTTCTTTTATTTCGTCATTCATTTTCAGTTTTTTTTTTTTTTAGTTATATTAATGATTTTTTTGTGCAAATATATGAGTATATAAGTTTTCCTTATTGATAAAAAAAACTCCTACGAAATCATAACGTAACTTGTGTCCATGGTTTAATGAAGCTAATATTCCGTGTTGCTCTACATAATTTTCTTACATTTTTATTTCTTTTTCTTTTTTTTTTATATGGAAATTAGTTTTTCCATTTAATATAAATACAAGTTAAAAGTTAATGCTTTATTATGTGAAAATATCAAACTGATTTTTAAATTTTTTATAAAGACTATGAAAAAAAAAAAATAAATAAAACACACAAATGAACAAAAACAATTTTTTGATTTATAATTCAGGTAATTTATTTACAAGTAAATAAAATTGTTATACTTAATATAGTAACGTGTAAATTATACATACACCAGTAAATATTTAATAATAAAAATAAAATGATATAATAGAACTAAGTAATTAATATATTTTGGTTAAATTATAAATTTCTTATTTTTCTTTTAATGTGATTAAGTGATTACCATATTTACACATTTTCTATTCTTTTTTTTTTATTATGGTGTTGTACGAGAATTATACATTTATTATTTTTTTGCTGTTTTTGAATCATTATCTTACATAACTAAAATTTTTATTAAAGTATATTGTAAAATAACCGGTTTTATTAAATGGAAAATACTAAAAAATCTTGACTATATTAGTAAATATATGTAATAATAACAACTTTCGTATGTTTACGGAACCAACTTTTACAACGAATTTCTATACAGTATATTTACACCATATTTAGAAAATATTATAGTAAGAATAATACTTTTGTATAAAGTAAAAATGTATGAATATATTACATAATAAAAGATCGTTGAATAAATGGTAATAAATATTGATAATTATAACGTGTTCATGAGGTTTGCTAGTATTGTTATTAAAAATCATATAGTTTACGTTTTCATGGTCATAAAATATAGCCCTTGGAAATCATAAATATTTAAAATTATTATTCGATTTATAGAAGCAACCCTACAAATACATTTGAAAGGGTTATTGACCTTTAAATGAATCTGATTCGAATATTATATTGTTGTATGCACATTATTAACAACTAATAAAGAATAATAATACAAAGTCAACCTCATTCCCATACATCAAATAAATCAACGAACCGAAAAAAGAAAAAATTGCTTTATTTTCAATATCACGGAGCCAATAAAATGAAAAAAAGATAACAAAAAAAATCTTTATATTTGAAAACTAGATATGAAAACACGATGACAGCGTCATTATAATCTATTGTATTCATTATAAGTGTACACTACAGAACACTGCTGGAATGAGGTACCCTCGAATTGGCTACAGGATAAAGTGATTTGATATTTTTAGACCTTAATCTTCGGTTTATTATTTTCGTTTCATGCGAATAATAGTTAAGTATGTTAACTGGGCGGTAAAACGAATGTAATAAAAAATTATAATGAAAAATAAAATGATTTGCGAAAAAACAATCGCAGTGTAATCCAAGACAATGTATTTTCAGTCACAACTACATTGACCAAATCGAACCACTTAAACGTTGCCGAAAAGTGAAAACCAGCTTAGCTCAGGTATATTCCTATTCCGTTTTAAATGTATAGCATCTATAAGTTTAGGGTGTAATAATTAAATTATTTGTGGTCTAAGAAGTGTTCTATAACCAATAACGTTCATCGCGTGTTTTAAACGTTTCATACGGAACGCGTTTTACACACCGAGATGTAATGTTGGAAAAAAAGGAAAAGAATACATTTGTCTACGGCCAAATCGAAACGACGGGTACAGCAGCCGTCTTGCGAAACGAAAAAAAAACTATTTGTGCTGGGACGACGGTTCTCGAACCGGTGTTGAAACCGACGATATGAATGGAAACGCGATTTGAAATCCGTTTCGGTGGATCTCTGGAATATTGTGATACCGGACCGGGAGGGACGATATTTGAAAACGGCACGAAATCCTTACCTCGTGAACGTCTACGACCCGGGATTCGGGGTCGTACATGGAGTACCGGAGATACGTCAGACCGACGACCACGATGGGTATGAGCCCGGCCCCGGTCCATGCGGCGCTATTGATGGCGCCGGTTATCAACGAGGCCATTGCGCCCGCAACACCGGGTCACCTGCACCGGTCCGAAGTCATTGCCACGGTCGTCAGGTGTTCCGAGATTCTTTGGCGGACTCGACGTTTGCACTACTCGCTGGCGTTCGTCGCCGCCACTGTGGTCGTCCACCTTTTGCCCGAGTGAAACGCACTACACTGCTCGACGGCCGTTCGTCATCGCCGTACGAATGCCGTTTATTTGCAATATCGTTCTTACAACGTCCCGCGAACCTATCTCGTTGCCAGCGAACTGTATCAGTAACGATTCCCGTCCGACGTCGGCACGAACAATGATGACGGTCGCGACCCACAGCGGTAGTGGTCTCGTCGCAGCACGGCCGTCTTCGGTCGTGCACTCGTCCTGCCCGCGCAGACAACCATTGCTTTCTAAACGCCGACCGAAAGAAATATATATATATATATATAATAATAATAATAATAATAATAATATAATATTATATTATACGCGGACGCGACGCGCTCGAGGACGAGTGAGAGTTCTTCCGAAACGAGACGACTGCACTACGTAGTTCGGTCGGCGGGGCCCGCGTGTCCCACTACCGCGCGACCGGATGGAATGTAAGGCGGTTGCCGGTCGGTCGGTCGGTCGGTCGGTCGGTAGATACCTACGAATACGTGCGGAATCGAACGTCCGTTCACGATATTACTGTATATTGCGTACGAGTGTGTATTACCGTAAGATTTGTGTGTTCGATCGTTTTTCTCTCCACCATCCCCTCCCCCTTCTTTCTCCGACCGACCGTCCGCGGAGTGAAATATATTTACACAGTCGAACGTGAAAGTGGTCACGATCCGACGGGTATGAATTCGTATGTATGTATGTGTGTGTGTGTGTGTGTG
>NW_020271714.1:839228-846711 GCF_003268045.1 Sipha flava
GTGTGTGTGTGTGTGTGTGTGTGTGTGTGTGTGTGTGTGTGCATATACTGGGTTAACTTATGTTATATACTTTTCATTTCACTTTGTAACGGTCCTTGAAAACAGTATAACTACACCACGTAATCTTAATCTTCTCTCGCAGATTTATACGAATCGAGTACACATCCATAATATAATCATGTTCACTGAAATATTATACTCAAAACATTAAGGTATAGGTACACCCGATTAGTTGCACCCCAGACGTATTTTTTCAGGAAATTAACAAAATATTATTAACGCCCCGCCCACGAAAACTCAAAATTTAAACAATTTTTGATTTATTATTTGTTAATATTATCGGTAAACTAATAAAAGCGTAGATATATGAAACATGAATAATACAATATTATCATTATTTATATTAACAATAATAATAATTAATATGTCTCTAATTTATTATTTTAATTTATATGTTATATTGCCCACCCATACCTTATTTTCTAGGTGTAGCGGCTACAATAGGAATCTATAGTAGTAGACCCGATTAGTTTTAGCAAGGCTGGGCAAGTTAATCATATATTTTAACTCATTTGAGTTCACCTTCAATTAAGTTGATTCACAAATTCACATGAGAATTACATCAATTTAGTTCAAAATTATGTAAAAAAATGTCGTTAACTTAACTTCAATAAATAACTTACGTTAATGACAAAATAAATTATTTATATTAAGCGCTGATATAAATTATATACATATATATATATATATAAACTATTTACAACAGATCCTAATTAACATTAATGATAATGAAAATGCATTAAAATCTTATTTAAAAATAGAAAAATATACATTTCTTCATTGGAATTGTTTTTAAGCATTCAAATATCAGATTTACGATAATTTATTATTGTTTTTTTATACAAATCACAAATGATAAATATAATAAAAAAAAGTATTCTTTTTAATGCTCAGGCTTGGTACTTAGTGTTCGTTTTATAAAAGCTATTGAACTGCAGTCACCGCAACTCCGTTGATATTTATATCTCCAAAAAATATTATTTTTATACATATACACGCACTAACGGAATTTCGAAGTATCGACAAATGCGTACAGGATTTAAGAATTCGTAAAGTATAAATTATTAGGACGTTAATTCGTACATAATGATATCGCGGGGTGATCGTTTCAAAGAAAAAATTAATATTATCATGTAATTTGCAACGTTTAACTAAAGTCGTTAAATGTTATTATAAGAGTTATTGTTTTTAATTTTTAATACTTTTTTTCATACGGAAGTATATACAATAATATTCAAATTTACTATCACTCATAATTCATGGTAAGTGACAGTTTAAGTGTTAGTGACAATTAAATTGCCTACTTAAATCGCCTTACCAACACATATTAAATCGTCTAAACCGATAATTATTAGTCGTGATGTAAAACAATAAAATTAATAAATTTAAGAGAATTTATATTTTTTTATCATGTAATTACTATCGGTAAAATTTTCAAATAAAATAATGAACATTATATTTTATTCTTTGTATAAAATAAAAAAGATTTATAATTTCGAAATTATTATACATCTAAAATATATGTTATTGATATTATGTTTATAATGCATAAAATTACTATCAATGTAACATATTATGTATACACTTTTAACTCATCTAATTGAATCGGTCATTTTGAAAAGGCCATTTTTCCATACATTTTCAAAACTAGTTTTATGTGATAGATGTGTTTAACTTATAATAATGCATATTTTCTGCAAGACCTCCATATCAAAAGTTGGTTTTTTATAAGGAAATTAAATAATTCAACACATTTTCAATTTTTATCTAAATTTAATTTTGATCTCTAAAAATAGTTTTTTACGTTTCTTGACAATTTTCATTTTATGGAGATATGGCCTTTTCGAAATGACCGATTCAATTAGATAATTATATAGTTAATGTATATATATATATTGTAACGAATAACTATTTTGATTCCAAATACCAAAAATGTTAAATGCTAATCCAAATCAGTTAATATCATTAGAATGATTAAGTTGGAATTATATTATTTCATCAAACTGAATTTTAAATTTAGTACTGTTCAATGAAAAAAAAATTATGTCAATTTTAGTTTATTCTAGTAAAATAAACCTTAAATTTTACTTTCGCCATATCTTTTCGATACTTAATCAGTGTTCAGATATTAAGACGGATATGTCAGTTGAATAATATAATGAAAGTAAACAATTCAATAATAAAAATAATTAAATTTACGAGTTATTTATAACCGTTACTTTATTAAACGATAAGATTTACAATGGTATTCTGGAATTCAATTTAATATATAATAATATATGATAAATAGTTTAACAGCCGAATGAATCAAAATTAAAAAATTATTTATTTTGTACTTTTTTTCTGATGAACATGAATATCTGATTATAGAAACTATAATCATAGAGTATTTTTTAAAGTGCTATTGAGTATGAAAACTTTTAGTGTAAAGCACAGGAAATCTTATACATTTATATTGTTTAAGTTGTCTATTAAGTAGCATAGAATTTTAAATTAAGGGATCATCATTTTAATACATAATGGTTAATTTATTTGTTTTTTTAATTTTCATCTTTTGTCATGATTAGGGATTCTTGTGAAAAAGTGTTTCAATTATTTTTTATTATTAAATAGATGACTACCAGTTACATTGGACACTTGGAATAATCAATTTATGATATTTTGGATGCAATCTAGGTAAAGTACAATATTTTGAAGTATGTCTATATTTATGATTTTAATATTTTATTTGTTGAAAAATAAAAATAATATAATTTATTATTTTCAAAAAGGAGTTCAAATTTTTAACTTTTTTTTATTCAATTGTTTTTTCTAAAATTAGAAATATAAATACAAATTAATTTATTTGTGAAATATACTATACAAATAATAAAATTTATCTATGAATACTATAATACATTTTAATGAAAATTGTTGGTAAACGTGTTTAATAATATTAATATTAAATATAGTATATTATGACACAGTAATTACATTTTGATAACGGTAACAAAACATATTCAATTAAAAGTACTCAAAGATAAACTTCGATACAAATAATTAAAATTATATGAATAATTAACTGTACACATAGGTTAGGTTATAACTAATATATGATACATAACAATATTGTTATAACACATAGGTACTTGAGTACTTGTATACATGTATCAAGTATTTTTCATATTCAATTTACTTGAAAATTATTTCTTTAATTTTGATTTAGAGTTAATGGTAAATTATTATCTAGGCATAAAGAAAATATAAAATAATAAAATAACTAATACATTGCGTAAAATAGAACATCTCTGTGTTATAAATCTAATTTAATCGATTAATCAATTAATCTTGACATATAATGATATTATATAAATATTACGTTTAATATTATATAATAAAATACTGAGACTTTCAATAATAATAATAATAATAATACAAAGTATGTATAACCGGACTAGACGAGATTAAAACATACAAATATAAATAAACAATAATAATTATTAGTTTTGATATACATTTCAACTAATTTAACATTATAATACAAAATGGTAAAAACTTTAAAACGATAATAAAATTACAATAAAAAGTACTAATGAAGACAGAATATTTATAAAAAGTATGATTTATAGTTATTTGATCTTTTTGATCTTTAAGAACATACATTTTTTTTATAAATTGAGCAACACAATTTTACGTATAGAGATGATCTAGGAATGTAAACCTGAAGGTGACAGGTTTAACTAAACCTAATTCTGAGGTAAAATATTTATGGTATAATCCTAGCTAATTGTGATATTTAAGGCGCTCCTCCGTTTTCTCCTTTTCGTGTCGATGCCTTTCCAATAATTGATTATCATGTCCGAGCCTTTCTCAGCAATCATCATTGTTGGCGCATTTATGTTGCCATTTGTGATCTGAGGCATAATACTGGCATCAATCACTCTCAAACCCTGGATTCCGTACACTCTCAGTTTAGGATCTACTACGGCAAAAGGATCGGTAGGTGGTCCCATTTTTGACGTGCCTAAAACATTTTAAAATATATTGATGATCATACATTGAAATATATATAATGTGAGCCCTTGGATGATTAATGTTGATATTTTTTTTTAGTAAGATTTTAAAACATTTTTGGGGTTTATTAAAAATTGAAATAGATATAATTATATTTCATAGGTATACAATCGAAAATTTCATTCGAAAATTTATAATGTAATTATGTTTTATTTGTGTAATCATTTTAAATTGTAAATTTTCATATTATACTAATATACTCGCTTATAAATTAAATTGTTTTCAATTTTAATAAACTTTATAATATGGTACACCTTATATGCATTAAACATGGCTTTTATCGACACTACTTTATTATATTTAAATATATCATATGTCATAGATTTATCGTTAAATCAAGTGTTTCATTAAAATAGTTAAATAGTCAAATAATTGTATTATTGTTAATATTACTTAATATTATGAATTTATTACAATATATATTTATTGGCAATTAGTTATATACTCTATCATTCGTATAAATATCTACGACGACCTAGGAAAATGATAAAAAGTTGAAAAATTTTACTATATTTGAAATTATGATTTCTTTTTATAATGATTCTGATGTGCAGGAATAAATGAAGCTACCGTATGTGTTTTTTCGTGACAAGAGGTATTATAATTTATTTTCATACCGATTTAAATATAAATAAATTATAAAACAAAGCACTCATAATCTAATAATATAAAACAACCATTTTTTTCACATTTGAAAAGTCAAGGTACATATTTTGTTGTATTTGGCTCTTATCTTTATTGGACGCTGGACAAATAGCAATCCAATGCACAAAGACGACGAATAATTAATAAAAAAAAAAAAAAAAAATGATAATATAAATATCAAATATTATAAAAATATCGCATTTTGTGTTATTTACCTAGTTTGTAATAATCATTTAGTTAAATACCTTTAATCGTACTGAATAAAAATAAAAAATTCTTTATGTTGAGCAAAATGTCCGATTTATCAACGTAGTGAAATCAAAAAGTTCTACGAATTTAATTACTAAAAAAAAAAACAAATATTTTATCGCATCAAATATCTGATTATCTGAACATTTTGCAACGATTGAAGATATTAAAATGTATGAAATAGCAAATCTCAAGACTATATCAGTTGAAGGATATCAAAGATGTTTATAGCTGTTACAAATTCGTATAAGTTACTGTATTTGTGCAGAAAGATGACGTTTTTAAGGAAATTTAGTAAATTTTGGTTTGAATCGTATACGTATAAAATATAAAATAAAATGTTGGGAACATTTTAATCCTACTTTGTACATCATATACTTAGACACCAACAATACCAAACAGTTTAAGCCACGGACACCTATCGAAAACCATTTGTAAAAACTTTTAAAACTTACCCGACATGTGGTAGATGGTCATCGTGTACTGACGTATCACGCATTCCCAGTACTCGTCGGTAAACTGTTCGATGGTCTTGCAACCGGGAACCGGCCTGGCGTGGAACCGGGCGCCGAACCGTTTCATCGCGGTCGTCTCACCGACGGCCACCGCGGCCTTCACGCCCTCCCGCAGCACTCTGATGTCATCGGGGTGCGAGAAATAGTTGTGGTACAACAGCGGGTACTGGTGCGGGCTGTTGCTGCGGAGCAGTAGGCGGCCCCGGCTCTTGGGACGCAACAACATCGGGAACACGCCGAACACGTCCTTGTTGTTGAGGTCGGCCAGCAGTTCATCGTAGAAATCGTCTCGCAGACAATGGGCCTTCTTGGCTGCCGTGCCGCCGTCCGAGTTGGTCGACGTGGACGTCAACATGAACTCGATGTCCGGCCAGTCGTCCGACTGGTTACCGTACTTGGTCGTGATAAACGCGACCGTTTCCAGTCCTATGGACGACGTCAACGGGCCTTCGCCCAGCACGGCGTACCTGCAGATCATCGAGGCGAAATGAGTTGAGAAAAAACAAATACTTATGTTTGCGACATAACACAAGTGCACGTCTCGTGTACAGACTGATAATTAGGTTAATTGTATCGCGTGCACTGATCTCACTGTAAAAAAGACGTTTTTTTCCCCTCGGTTATACCGTACACCAACCATGTCGGTTTCTAATATAAATTTGAACAATTATCGTTTCGAAAGAGAATTCATATTTCACAAATCGAGACATATTACGTTTCATTAGACGATAAAACACGCAATATTACGCTGTATCATGTTTAAAATTATTTCTGAATTGTCTACTACCGAGTACAGTTACTTTTCTTATCTGTTGATTTTTTTACTAATCGGTTTTTAGTATTCGAATCAATTATCAAATATTAAATTATATTGATCATAATTGGAATATTAATTATTATTGTTTTCTTTATATTGTAAATTCAAAGCTTTTGTTAAAAATGAAATAACCGTGTATAATATATGATATATGTTATAATCATGTATTAAAATATCAAAAATGATTATTCAGAATTTTATTTTTTTTTATAATATTAATTTTATATTAATATTATTATATAATAAATATATATGTATAAATATAATCGTTATATAATATTAATTAAACAAAATAAACTTTAGAATAAATCAAATAAATATAAAATAATCCATTTTATAATCAACCAAATTCCGTTTAAATTAGTTTTATTTCTAAATGTTTATTGTAAAAAAATAATTCACTAATAACACTGGCTTTCACTGAGATAAGTGAAGCAAAACGAACACCTAAACAAACATCCTATACGTGTATCATGTCCGTGCGTTTTTCTGTTATTATTATGTACTTATATAATAATTATTATTACACTCAACGTTGAAATTAACAATAAGATTTGTTCCCCAACCACAAAGCAATTTTGAGAGAGATACTTGAATAATTGTTAAACGTATTTTAAGATAATTATTATACTTAACATATTTTATTTTTCACTATTTTATCAAAACTATAATAAGTAATTAATATCAAGTATAAGATGTTTTTAATTTTACTTTAAAGTTTTACCTTAAAGCTGCTGGTATGTTGACTACTCGATTCATGACCAAACTGACTGGAAAGTCAATGAGGAATAACAGACCGCCGACAGCAACGTGGTCCATAAGATTTTCACCGACGCCAGGTGAATGATGGATTAATGGTATGTTAACATTCTTCAAGTGCTCTTCCGGTCCAACACCTGAAATATCAAATCAATGGCATAATAATTATAATTATATTCTTGGGTACGGTGTGTGAGCAAAACATCAGCCGGATTACAAAATGGTTGCTTTCACCAATACAATATGCTTAAAATTATTGCGGATTCACATGCGTGCGCACATTCACGTAGACACTAAAATAGAAATGTACGCATTTAGGGTACACAGATAAATAATACACACACACACACACACACACACACACACACACACACACACACACACA
>NW_020271714.1:846721-1038492 GCF_003268045.1 Sipha flava
CGGCCAGTCGTCCGACTGGTTACCGTACTTGGTCGTGATAAACGCGACCGTTTCCAGTCCTATGGACGACGTCAACGGGCCTTCGCCCAGCACGGCGTACCTTAAAGCTGCTGGTATGTTGACTACTCGATTCATGACCAAACTGACTGGAAAGTCAATGAGGAATAACAGACCGCCGACAGCAACGTGGTCCATAAGATTTTCACCGACGCCAGGTGAATGATGGATTAATGGTATGTTAACATTCTTCAAGTGCTCTTCCGGTCCAACACCGGAGAGCATCAGCAATTGAGGACTGTTGATGGCGCCCGCGGACAGCACGACTTCTCTTTTAGCTAACGCGGTCTTCTTTAGTCCATCCCGTTCGAATTCCACGCCATAAGCTCGTTTGCTCTCCGGGTCGATGAGCACTTTAGTTACGTGTGACCAAAGGGCTACGTGCAAATTTCTTCTAAGCCTGATCGGTTGTAGAAAAGCTTTCGAAGAACTGCACCGATAACCACGACGCATAGTGAATTGATACAGCCCGTATCCAGTCTGCGTCTCAGCGTTGATGTCTCTTATCTCATAACCCATTTCTTCGCCAGCTTGCAAAAAAGCAACGCCTGCCAATTTTTCAATAATTACTCATTTTTAATGATCGTTATGATTACAAAACGGTATTTTATGACACTTTGTGTATTCCGTAATTTGATGAACTTTAAAAAGATGTAAATAATTTATGTTCCACAATTCAAATAATCTGAGTTATTAGGATGAGTACGATTACAACATAAGAAATTAAATAAATGTATTGTTAATCTTAAATGTAGTATGGGCGTGTTTAAAAAATTACTTTGTAATTCAATAAAATATTTTGTATTAAAAATAAACAACTATTTTAATAAAAAAATCTTAAATGTCTTGAATGTGATATTTACTTTTTATGGCTATTGATTTAATTTATTGTTGTGTAATATATTATCAATAAAACAACTTTTATATATGTATAGAATTTTCAGTCATAAAAAAAGTGATTTTCACAAGGCGATGCACCCGAAGCGAAGATAATACGTGGTATGCTATTATTGAAAATAAAAAAATACTCATCTACTGCAACGTTATTGAACCTTTCACATAACAAAGATCAATTACCCACTCTTTTTAACCGTAGGACGAATGAAATATCAGACTCTTATTTTGTAGAACGTGTAATAACACTTATGGTTTAATAACCATGGTGTATGGACTTACCCAAGGGCGTGTTCCATGGTGAGTCCTGTACCGTGAGATATCCCCCTGTAGCGTGGTATCTAGTGTTTTTGGCCAGGTACGGGTTTCGTTGGTCTTGAGATTTTTTGAAATAAGGTAGTACATCTTCGAATCCCCAGCCAGGATTCCCGAGTTTCTCCCAATTATCGTAATCCCGTTTGTTGCCTCTCACGTACAGCATAGTATTCAGAACGCTGGAGCCACCGATCACTTTACCCCGAGTCCAACAACACCGATTACCCTTCATTGCTTTGCACGCTGAAGGGTCCGGTTGCGTTTTGTATTTCCAGTCGTACTTGCTGCCGTGTAAATATAGTGATATGACCGGCACGTCCGTAATTTCCGACTCATGACCGCCCGCTTCCAATAATAATACGTTCCATTCTGGATTCGCGGACAAACGGTTGGCGACTATCGCACCCGCTGAACCACCTCCCACCACTATAAAGTCATACTCAGATCTAAGGTTTCTCTCGTTTACTAACCGGCTCTCCGGGTCATACAGATCGTAGTTGTAATAGGCTAAAGCGGCTAAAAACGTTGGCAAAAAAAGTAACTTTCCGCCACCGACTAACTTAGTCGCCAACTTTATGGAACTAATTAACACCGTGCCTGCGTGCACCATTTTTCTAGATGATATAGCACATTATTTTGTACTCGATGTGATAAGTAAACCTGAGGAAAAAAAAGGAAAAAATATTTAGCAAAAATGTACATTATCAAATACTATTATTTACAAACAATATTTTCACTTTTACGCAATTATAAGCTACTTGTTGCAATATTTTATATATTTCACATAACGTAATATAACAACAATTAATTAAAATCTTTAACCTAATGATGTTAGTCATCTTATTATGATATCCACTTAACTATTACACCTTCTTCTTTTAAAATAAAAATATAATTAATATAATAAAAATTATTATAATAATTACATTAACATTAACAAAAATGTACTCAGTAATAACTTATAAATAATAATTATTATCAAACATTAAAAAATCTTTAAATTTCTCAAGTATTTTTTTTCTTTTAGTTTTATTAACTACATCACTTATTATATAGTATATATATATACCCTTTACTTCGTTTTCCATATTTTTTTCTCTCTTTTTACATATTTATATTTCTCTAATATCCCTTCCTTTGTCTAATTTTATTACAAATGACCTTCTATTCTCCAATTTATCTTTATTATTTCAGGTTTTCAGTTTTTTCCTTTTGTAAATAAACTTTGTCACTTAGTTTTAATTATTTTAGAAATTTTATACCTTAATCATAATTAATTTTTTGTCTCTCCACTAATTTATTTCTAATGTCACTAAACTTATCTTTACTCTATTTTATTGGAAGTAAACTATTTACTATTTGTCCTGTTGATATTTCTGCTGGGGAATGAATATCTTTGTGTATAGGTTTATTTTTCAATTCAAGCATCGCTAAATACATATTTTTCTTATCTTTCTCAGTTTTTTTTTTTAATACATTTTTTGATATTGGTATGTGCCTTTTAACCATACTATTTGAATTAGCATAGGTTTTATGTGTTTATATTTTATTTTATTGTTTTTTTTTTTATGTGTTTAATGCCTCACTCTTAAATTCTTTAGATGTGTACTGCGGTCCTCCATGAGTTCTGATAATTTCGATAAAATAGAAAAATATGTTATATAAGAATTAAGCCGTCCTAAAAAAAAAATTTTAGAGTCACATGAAAAAATCTACTCCGAGCTCTGTAAAAACTCTCACTGGGGCGCTAAATTGAAATAAAAACTAAATATACGGGCGTTAAATTTGTTTTCTTATCTATAGTAATTATTTCACAACGAAAAAAAACTGTATGTATTATCATAACTGTCGAGTATATAATTTCACTTCTATGGAACAACGAACATTTGTTTTTAAAAATTGATACCTTACTCTTTTATTACGTATGTATTATATCATTACTGATTATTGTCAAATTTGTATTATAAATTTAAAAAAAAAGTGTGAAATAATACACGACTTTATATTTTTTTTCAAGAATGCGCTTTAAATCTTGTCCAGCCCATTTTGTACGTACTTCGTTGACTAAGCAACCGTCGACAACGGATAACAAGGATTGAAAACACACACTCGTCAACTCAATAATGTCCGTAGGATGAAAATGATTTACGATTTATAATATAATTATTATGATTATTAAATATTTTTTCTTAAAAATATTTCTACATCACTGACCCCATAACCTATGGTTTTGACCGTAAATAAAAGCGTTGGAATGCAGGAATCTGACAAGAAAAAAAAAAATCTTGTAACACATTATAATGTGGACCCAGTGCGCGCGTGATGCCGTGATGAGATCGGATAATGATTCGAAGTCGAATCGGGTTTGGTGTACGATTTAGATTGGTTGGAAAAAAACAACTGTTTGACCATAGTCTGGTCCTTCGATATTTATTATTAGAGACACATAACGTATAAATAAATATATTGTATGCACTATCGGCAAATGTGGTTCAAATGATTTATTGATGTCGACTGTATCCGAGAGGACGTCGTGGCGACGTATGAATCGTTGTGATATCGAGCGATTGGAATACGCCCGCGGAAATCTCGGTTGTCGAAGAGTTTTGTGCGATTAGATGTTTCTTCGACAAATTAATAATTATATAATGTTATATAGAGTGCTCGTTAATGGAAGAGAGGCTGGTCGGACGACAAACGTAAATAGATTCGTTAAACAATGGTACACCGGCTAGAGGTGATTTAAAGTGGTAGACTGTAGATAGTTTTTGAGTTCACGGTCGGTACTTTCAGTTTTTTTTTCTTTCTCGTATTAACTATGTACACATTAGATATATCATAAATTATTATGCATACATTATTGAACTTGAACTGATATTATCTAATGGTGTACGAGAATAACTAAAACTTAACGACAATTATAGTGAGACGCGACGAAATACACGTACGAGGGTACAGTCAAACTCGAGAATTATCTGTTAAAAAAAAAAAAAAGTAGAAACATTTTATTTAAAAATTGATAATTTAAAATCCGATATATAAGTCCCAAATCTGTAAACCAAGAAAATTCTAATGGAAAAAAATATGATGGGGAAATCAAATTCAGAATGAAAATCGTTTAATCAATTATTTCTACGAAAAAAAAACAGATTTAAGATTCATTATTAAATTTAAACAGATTACTGCCTTTTTTTTGTATCAAATCAAAACGTGCTGTTGCCATGTTCAAACCCAAGCACAATATTACTCGTATCATTGATATGGGACCACATTCCATATTAAAACAAATCATTATCATATATCATATTATCATTCTATATTAAATAAATTTAATGTTGCATGTATTTAATCAGAATGAAGCAATGTCGACATTACTACATTTTTGCTTGTAAAAACAGTTTTGAACTATTATAATTTGGTTTTTAAACTCAAAATACTTTTATTTTGACGCTGTGGATATTTATTTTTTCATTTTTTACGTATGAATTAACCTGTATAAACTGTTAAAACATGATATAGTTTTTCTTAGTTGATGAAAATGTTGATCTTTGATAATACTACGATTTGGGTTATCATCTTTCATTGTGAATGTAGAAAATGAACTCGATGCTAATAAGATATTATATTATTAATTACGCAAGCTATACACGCACGAGTAACAGCTTTATCTAGCTTTAATTATTAGGAGGATAATTTATCGTTTACATAATACGCGTGAAGCATAACTATTTTCAAAATCCTCTTGAGCTCAGAGAGACGAGAAGATCAAGCATCATGATAACTTTAAAAATGTATTTTATTTTATTAACAATTCAACGTTGTCATTTGTTAGAATTTAATAAAAGTATATTTGATCTTCATGTTACAAATATGAGGTGTCCGAACTTTCTAGACATACTGTATAATAACTATATTAAATATAAACATAAAAGAAAAATATGATTTAATTTAATTATTTAGCAATTATTTCTTATTTATACGCACAAACATTTTTATATATTTTTTTTATTCTCTGATAGTTATTTCATTTCAATTATATTTTCGATATATACGTCAGAATTGAAAATATTTCTAAGTTATAGCAAAAACGAATAAAAAAATAAACAAATGGTTAAAACTCAACTGAGTAATTACAATAAATTATTTTCTGATTGTCATTCAAATTTATTTAATCTTTCATTATAGATAAAATACGTAAAATTATTTAATATTTTTTATTTTTTGAATCTTACAAAATTACACAAAAAACTAATTAAACTCTTGGCTCAGATAAAGTAACTGTTTTTTATATTTTTTTCCTCAATATTTTCTTATAATTAAAATAATAAAAGAAAAAAATATATATATATAATTAACCACATGCGTACATGACTATTTTTACATTATTTTGCAATATACTTGGAAAAAATGGTGTCATTCCATGACATAAATGTCCCCTCTCTAAGAGTAAGGCCAAGGCCACTCTCTCATTTCCCTAAAGCATAAATCATACATAACACTTTTAAATTACCTAAAAACATATATGACATAATTCTCACTCATTTAGTTTAGTAATTACGATAGATTATAATTTTAGGTGCCCAATGGTTTTTATTTTTTATAAAATGAAATAAGTTAGAATCATTATACTCAATTACGTATTACTTCAGTTTTAATAACTACACTCAAAAGTAAAACAGTTAAAAAAACGTCAATCAGTATGATCCTAAAAATCTTTTTAACGACTTTTTTAAACATTTTTCGGATACAATGGTAATAACTAATGACTAATATTTATTTATACTGTATTTACTTATAAATCTTCAGGATTACAAGTTCAAATATTGTCGGCACGATGGCATCATTAAAGTCGATTGGCGTACGTGACAATAATAGCACGATTAGTGTTACGTACGAATGTTAAATATTTAACGATAACCCGATTATTATTGGTGAAAGCCTTGTACAACTTGGTTTTTACTGTAGCGTTCGAGTATGCGAAATGAGACGACATAACTCAATGATTACTTCACGATGTACTTGTAACCATCTCATTACGATATTTGTAAACAATGATGATAACCGATCGGCTATCGAAAGTGAACTATGTAATATGTAATAATATTTTTTATTTTACCGAATCAAACAATATGTAATGTACGAAAATGTCATTTTTTGGGTTTGTGATATGATGATTCGTTGTTACACAAACAATGTGTCTAATGCCAAAATACGATTATGCAACTTCAACTAACACGTTTGAGAAAGACAACTTATCGAAAACGTCATGTCGAGATGAAAAAACCAGTGATACTGACCGGAAGTGCGGTTTTCATTACTACAAATACGACGTTAAAACCTACGTTTCTCGAAATCTTGCCGATATTGCATGAACACGTATGTATGAATGTGTGTGCGCGCTTGTATAAAACCGGTTGCGGTCATTAATATTCCACTTTCGTTCTCACATTTTAATACGTCCTATCCTCCTATCGTTACATTACAAACTCACCCAGTTAAACACTACGACCGGAAGGTAGTATTATATTGTTTTATATTATAGGTAGTACGTACCTATATTCTCAAAACGGTTATCCTGTACCACAATGCCGAATCGTCCTGTACCTAATATTTATGACATTATATATATATATATATATATAAACGTAATTTAGGTAAATATACTTGAAATACGCCACATACACACACATACACACATACACATAGGCTTAATCGATCTACAAGCCCTAAAATGTACGACAACTACAAAAAACTGAGCCGAATCATCATAGTGCATACGTGCGGGGTGAATCATTGCGTTTGTGGAAAATTTGAAACGTAATCCAATGATTGAAACGCACATCAAGTACGGAGGACGTGCTCGTCAAATTAATTTATATATATTATAGGTAAATTCTATTCTCTAATATGTATACGTTGGTCTACTTCAATTTGTCTATAAACACGTATAGCAGGGACGCCCGGATGGGGGGGCCAGTGGGAGCCATTGCCCCCCCCCCCTGAAATTTTCGCGTCCCTTACAAAATTGGAAGTTATTTTACATAAAACTGATCTTGGGTATTCAGTGACTATTCGACAATCCTTGTATCTAACAAGTATCTAACATTTTTTTTAATCAACAAATGATGATTCAATTAATTTATTTGCTTCAAACAAAAGGAGATTGTCATTACTTTTTGAATAAAATAATAAAATATGATGCGAATTCAATCAAATAAAGTTGTTTTTTGTTTAAACTTTATTATATTTTTTCTTATAAATATTAAAACTAATAACTAATAATGTAATTTTATATAAACTTAAATGAGTTTTGATTTTTAAAAAATTATTAATGATAGTAATACAAAATATGAGTAGATGAAATATGTAGCAGTAAATCTTCCTATAAGTATTTAAGTACTTACAATTTTTTTGCCCCCCTGAGCTACATTTCTGTGGGCGTCCCTGGCGTATAGTATTATTGTGTAAAATCATATTAGAGTAGGTTGTTGTACCCGAACGTCAATTTTTCGAATCCAGTCCAAATCCTATGTTTTACATTCAACAACGTTCATTTAATGTTTAAACTCTCTATTTCGAATCATTTTGACGATATCTCCAAACTCTTTCCGTTCCCGTCGAGTTCGGCATAACAAGAGTTTACTGTATCGTGCACGTGATATAATAATATTTATACGGCTAGGACATGCAGTGCGTCAGCTATTTGAGCTGAATTGAGATGTACACACGTGTATTTTAATTATCATGTATTATAACGTGACGGTGTGTTTTACCTGTTGCGGACGTCCTGTGGCGCGACGGTGACCACTCTGTGATGTGTATGAGCGCGATTTGTGACGTATCTGGTGAGTATAACAATGTGACGAGAAAAAAATAATTCACTTTAAAAATCTTCCTCTAGGTTTGCAAGTGGCTTTTGGCACGG
Organism: Sipha flava; assembly: GCF_003268045.1. Classification (NCBI taxonomy): domain Eukaryota; kingdom Metazoa; phylum Arthropoda; class Insecta; order Hemiptera; family Aphididae; genus Sipha; species Sipha flava. Next base: position 854,913 of record NW_020271714.1, read on the forward strand.
TTTTTGTTCTACAGTTATTATTATTATTATTATAAGGTTTTTTTTCCCTCACGAACGGTTCTTCAGGATCGCGGCGCACGAGAGATAAAAATCAAAAAACTAAAAAGGAAATCGACGACGAGTGCAGCGCACGAGTTTCGCTGAATCTCAACAATCACGGTGACCGTGTGCGACCGTTTTTCAGTGGACGCACGCCGACGTTTGAACGGGTATCGACGACGACGACGACGTGGTGCGCACCAGGTGACGTGCGATCGTTTCCTCTTCCCTTCGGCTGATCCCCCTCTACCCGCGTGCGACCCTTCCCGGCGGTCGCGTCTAGTGAAAGTAAAACTACCGCCCCGCGACCCGAACGTCGCCGCCGCCACCGTCGTCGTAATATATTACACGTGTAGACGACGCACGTATACCTCCTAGATGCGTATGCATAAGCGCATCGATACGTACCACAATCAGATAATACAATATTATAATATATATATATATATAATAATAATAATAATAATAATAATAATAATAAAAGTAATAATAAATGGTGTATATACATTATCGTTAGGTTTTAATTGTCGGGCATGATATTACCGATTTTGGGAGGAAATGCGACGAAAGAAAGCAAAAAAAAAAAAAAAAACAGAAGAAATTTGACGACCTTAATCGAATGTGTGTACTTATTCCTATATTTTGTTATTGTACTGGTGCTTGTCAACGGCCATGTGTAAAAGTGTAAACCTCATTACATACGTGTCGCAATTCGTGGTCAGGCCGAACCAACAGTCATTTATTACCTATAGCGTTAATTTTAATAATATGCTGTTATCTAAGAAACCGCATGTAATTGTTATTATTTATATATATATATATATATATATATATATATATATACACACATATAATTTGCAGACGAGGTACTGTACATTCAAGCACATGTAGCATTATGTACCTTATTAACTTACCGTATCCAATCCACGGCAAAACGAAGCATTATAGCATTATATTGTTCATAAATTAATTAGACATGTTTTTATTCTCACTAGAGTATATAATATTCAATAACGCGGATCACAACCTGATGGTGTGTACTATAAAACTGTTGGAATGCCGTGGGCGCGTTCTTTGAAATATTATATTTTGGAGGGAAAACTACTAGATTTTTGATCGAATTAATTACTTGTATGTTGAATAATACATTAATTATTATACATGGACTATATAATAATTATACGCATAGCTTTATATTAATTGCAGGATCGGTTGCATACATTTTAATTTCTTGTATAATATGCGCAGATGTTTTTAAATATTCGTTGTTACGCCATCAGTTAAAAAATATCTATAGTCGTATTTCGTACACGCGATTTATACGGAAAGTATTGTTTTTTTTATTAAAAATAATAAATATTTTTGTTTATTGAAATCCAAAATGTAGGTTTAATCCGTATCGTATTTCATACTTAGTATTATAATTATATTTAATTTTTAATTAATCATATATCTCGACTTTCATATTCTAATACATCATAATTACATAATGTATTGAATACTATGTGTAAGAAATCAAGTAAAATGCAAAGTTTATATACTAGGTGGTCTCACAATAGTAACTCCTCTTCTAGACTGTAGTGACATATTTTTCTCTGTACTTGAATGTATATGACAACAAATTCGAAATGGAGCTCAATCAACTACAAGGTATAGCTGGTAAGTTTATTACATAGTTATTACCTAATGTAGTAAAAAATAAAAATTGATTTACAAAATGTATCAAATTTAATAAGTACATTAGTATGGTAAGTGTATGTCATAGCATTGTAATAAGCTCTAATGTGATTCACCAATGATATAAACGTTATACTTGAAATTACAATAATGAATAATTGCTAGTAAAAAGTATTAGTGCTTTTATTGCTTAATGTTTAATAACTAAAAACATTTTTTAACATCATAGGCGATAGGAGATATTGAAATGAGATCGTAATACAAAAAAAAAAAAATTATAAAATAAACGATATCGCCAAATATTTTACTATGAAGAAAATATAAGTGTTTTCTACAATACGGCTTGAGGTGATACATTTCAAATACCGTTCAGTCGTAATATGCTACATGAAAGGTTATAGTTCCATACGGATACTGCGAATATAAAACGAACGGTCCAAGGTTCCGGGTTCATATAGTAAAATTTATGACAAAAGGTAGAACAATCTCGTCACAATAATTATTTTTAATACCAATAGTTTAAGGAGATAGTTGTTGTCTTGTCGCTCCAGAATAGGATAGGACTAAAAGGAGCTTTACTTGTATCCTTGTATGATAAACTACATTCCTTCAATGGTCATCACAAAAATAGTATCACACGATTTTTTTTTCCTAGTAAATCATAAATCATACTCTTTTATTACGTAAATGGATACATATAAATTAAATAATTGTAATTCGATTTTTGCAACCAATAAAATAGATGAGCTCAAAACATCATCACACTATACTAATGGGACATGGATGGTTCCAATAAAGGAAATATTACTATCCATAAAATAATTTAATAAAATTTATGATTTTAAAAATGTTTTATTGACATAGTGGATCTTTAAACAAATATATATAAATATTAACCATATATAATTGATAAATAATGATACGGTTATGAGTTACAACTTATGTTCTGTTCAATCATAAATAAAATTATCTAATTTGAAGTTTTATAGTAAATAATTTTATATAATTTTTAGTTTAATACTAGCTATTTAAAAATAATGTAAATATGTTTAAACCAGGACTATATAATTCGATATTATTTGGCTATGAACTTTTGAATAATTTTTAATATATTTAATTAATGATACATTTTTCTATTAATTTTATGAAAATAGAAACTAATAAATGTCCATAGGTATTCCTAAAAATATTTTTTTCATATCACTATGAATTCAACAAAATTTACTTTAAAAGAATACTTGTAGAAAAGTTAAAAAACTATAATTATTGTATAAACTGTAAAGAATTAACATTTCTACAAACTTATTTATTAGGAAATAGATAAATTGAATATTATATTTTTTGTTGTCAGGTTTAGTGTAGCTATAAGTTCACATTTATAGATAAATATACGTCATTTTTTTTTTTTCAATGATCCACATTGTAAAATTTACTTATCTTACATTTTTCGGGTTTATTGATCTTAATTACATTTTATGTGCATATTTTCTTACTTCGTTAATATTTTATAAAATATTTTATGCATATTTTAAAGTAATTTTATATTAAACAAAAGATAAAGTTCACATGAAAAATTAATATTTTTGTAAATATTTTAATAACTTCACATTTCTATAGTTATAATAATTCTGTATATAATGAATAATTTAAGATATAATTAGAAAAGTGTTACCAATAAATATTATAGAGATCTATAATTTCTTGTGTTGGATTAATTATTTTATAAATTGTTCTAGAATTTACATTTGTAAAATTACTTATGATTCAAAATTATGTTTATTTAGAATTTTATTAAAATTTTGTGATTTACCCATATTTATCAAAGAATGATGATGTTCTATAAATATGAGTTTGAGGAAATAATGTTATATGATATTCTTCCAATATAAAAAAAACTAATTTGTAGGTAAAGATTGGATTTATAAAATTTAACTTTTTAGTAGGCTATACTGACTATATAACAAAATGCATGTACAATGACTGATATAATTTTTTAATTTTAATTTTTAAATACCATTTGACCAAATACTTCTTTTTAGTGACTCGTTTTGTATTACGTTGAAGAACTACCTTAATATTGTGTAACACTTAGTAATTTAAAATGAAACAGAAGTTACAAAACATTAGACGGTTATATGAATAATTAGAGTTATTATTTTTAAAACAAAAGATGTTTAGAAAAAAAATCCATTTAGATACATGTAATTGCATTATCATAATATTGAGTCAATGTGTGTGTGTGTGTGTGTGTGTGTGTGTCAATTATCTTCAATAAAGGTAAAACTCCTGCAGTCAAAACAAATAAACTATGTATATGCTTTCTTTTATAATTAGTCGTTGAAGGCTAATTAAGCCTTAGAATATTATTATTACTACTGATCACTTAACTTATGAATTTCTAATTCACGGGATCATCAGGAACTACAAAAAAAACTCTTAGTACATTCATTGTACAATACTTAATTTTATAGATTTATTAACTAAAAAATAATTATCTTAATATTTTATTAGTTTTATAATTAATCAGTATAATTATTTATTGAATATAGATGAACAATCCGTAATACAAAATTACAATGTACTTGTATTAGAAATTTGTTTCACAATTAGTAGAGTACTTAGTGGGTCATACTTATATTTATATCCATACGCTTTAGCTGTTATAATGAATTGAGTATAGAATATATAATCATTCTCTTTTTTGCTCTATATTATAAATAAGAAACTAGTAAATATATAAGTACACCAACTACATTGATAAAATTAATACTTGTCTAGAATAGATGTCTTCCAAAACTATTAACTGCCATATACTCACTAATGAAAAATTTTAAAATAGTTAATTTTTATTGATAACATGATTTAGAAAATACTAAACACAAAATGTTATCTTTGAAGTCCCCTACATACAATATGATCTGATCTGTCCAATAGATGGCCTGACCAAATCAGGTGTTGTGTACAGACGATACGACCTCTGCAAGATTTGGTAATTCATTTAACCATTCCATTAGTGCAGTAGTATTCTGTGACAGCATGAAGATTCGCTTTCGTTTAACCACAGTTTATAACCACAAAGACAAATTACAATAAATAACGTCCAAAAGCCGACTGATAAACAAAATCGGCCAGACACTATTACACACTATATAATTTGGTCGGGCGGTCGTACGGTCGGATGAAACGGCCCACCTGACAAGACTCGACAGTATCATAGTCAGATGACACGTCTACATATGACCTGATATGACGCCCGACCAGATCATATTGTATGTAGGGGCTTAATAATTCTATTTCTACTGTGGCTATAATCATAAATAGAGTGGTTATGATTAAAAGATGACAAATGATAAATTCTATGAAATTAGCCATACATTTACCATACCTATAAAAATAAGTCCAGTGAAGTATTAATAGAAATAACTTTTTAGAACAAAATTAAAGATTAATTATACAACCACAAGTATCTTCATAAAAGTATTTGAAGTAAATACTGATTAATCATAATATCTTGGAAAAATAATTATTATAATTATTATGAATATACATTAATAGACAATTAATTTATTAAAAACTAAGTGCAATAGTAAATTATTACAGAACGGTATAAAAGAAATAAAGTATATTACATTTGATACATTTGTAAAAATTGATTTATAATGATTTAGAAAATATTTTATTAAAATTATAAAAATCATATGTTAACTTAAACTGTTTAATTATGTTGTAGTTATTAAATTTAAACAGTAAAAGTTTTAAGAGTTTTTAATTTTCATAAAAGGTATTTATATATATATATATATAATATATAAGTTAAAAACTATAATTTTTATACTTTTCCATTAAAACTAAGTAAACTTAATAAAATATATTAAAATTAAAAAATAACATTGCGTTTTTATATTCATACTTTATCTATTTCATTAATGAGTTAGATACAATATTAAAATAATTATAATTATAATATACTAAAATACAAAAACTTCGTGAAGCCACGAAAAAAAAAACAAAATGTATATAATATACTTAAGGTATAAATTATATTAATCACTTTAAGGGATACTATATTTTTAAACAAACTGAATAGGTAGTATATATATTTACGAGTTATTGAAATATACATTATAAATAATATCAAAATACATAAAACATAATATAATTAAAGCATACAAACTATTACTCGTACGTTTAAGACATAATAACGATATTGAAAACGCTTAGATTTCCGAGATGTATTGAGCAAACAAAATATAAATTGGTTACAATAATAATTACATTTGTACACATTAGATTGAATTTAAATAATACACTAACTATAAAAAATATAACGTTAAACTAAAAAACGTAGGTAAGATATTTTATTTTGGATTGGGAAAATGGGAATCCATCTTGCATTGCTCGAGTTTTATTTTGTACCCCAAAATTATGCAGAAGAAAAAATACTGATTATAATTGAAAGATTTTATCATTCTATTAACTGTCAAAAAATAGTAAATAAAGTTTTATTTCTATTTTTAAAAGTTTTTGTTAAAATACCAAACTATTACGTTATTATAAAACTGAACATTTCCTCGTTGCACTCAAAGTTTGTAAACAAAAATTTTAGTAAAATGAGAGTATACATTTTTCTTTATACTGTAATCCAAATTTATATGAATTAATTTTAGTGTTGTTCAAGGTTGTGATCCAGTGGGTTGTTGGAGTAGAGTTTCTACAGTATAATTCATAAAAATTTTTTGCATAATAAATTAAGAAACGTAATGAAATTTAGAAGTAAGTTTATCTTGTATCTTTACTCAAATGCAAATAAATTTATTAAAAACTATATTGTATAACTATTTTATAACACTACTAGGAAAATAATTTTCAAAAAATAAAACACTGCCTCGATAATTTGATAATAGCTACATGTTCCTAATATATTCCTAAGTTTGATCAAACTAAGAAGCATTTAAATTAACAATAAATACATTATATTTTTATTTTATTTGTTTTTGATTAGGCAGTACAAAGATATTTACCAAAGGCTAAATACATTTACTTTGTAAAAATGTTGCATAGTTTACTCTCCATTCAAAAATTTAGAGACTACTTATGTTGCTTACGATATGGCAGTAAACATTTTTCAAATAATTTGATCAGTTAGTAATAAATTTAAAATAACAACAAATTGATAACCATAAAAATTATAAAATTCACATAAAACTAAAATCTAATGAAATGTATAATTCGATGAGTATCAAAAATGCATAACTGTATGAGCATATTTTAAACATTGAATTATTCAAAAAAAAGTGTTTTAATAATACAATGTAGAAGTTTGTTAAAATAATTGTATACGTGAAATCATGTGGTAACATATTTTAAAAACGAAAATTTAAGTTTTATACTTAGGTATTATTTATATTTACTTAAAATTATGATCTTGTTGAATTATATAACATTTTATAAAATACACAAATATATTAAATAAAGGATCGAATACACTATTTCAGAAATTAATAATAACAATATCACAATTTGTAGTGATTCACTATCTACTCTTACTAGTCTTAAAAATGTCCAAAATCCCACCGAAATAGTCAGGAAAATTCATAACGCCCACTACAAAGCACAGTTATCAGGCAAAAACATTTCGTACTCAAGGATTCCGGGTCACTGTTGCATCGATGGTAACGAACGTGTGGACAAGGCCGCCAAACAAGCTCACACAAATACTAATATTCCCTACTCCTACCTCTTCTCTTACAGCGATATAAAAAAGGTCATCGAAAGAGATACATGTCAACAATGGGAAACACAATGGAACAGTATGACCACGAAGCTTAATGAAATTAAAAGATCAATACTGCCCTGGACTTTTCCTGTCAACACCCCAAGAAAAGACGAGACAGCTATTAATCGCCTCAGAATCGGACACACACGTCTTACACACACAGACACTTAATGAAAAAAGAGGACCTCCCCCATTTGCATGTATGATGTCAAATATATAATCACCGAATGTAACGCACACAATATGGAGAAAATTAAGCAGCATATATCTTATCACCTGACTGAAACACTAAGCCCCAAACCAGACAATATTGTCAAGCTCTGCCAATTCCTCACAGATACACATCTCATCAACCTCCTGTAACCAACCTGCACCAATCTATTTGTTTATTTTATAAATGAATTAGTAATAAGTAATAAGTTTATTTTCATTATGTATTAAGTCTAAAACATTATAATGTCTAATAGTCATAGAAGCCGCGGATATATTATATAATAATTAAATAAAGGAAACTTTAAGCAGATATCTTATGACTAATTACATTAAACGCAAGGACTAAAGAAGACTTTCATTAGGTACCATTTTTATTTTCAACAAAAATCATACATCTAACATAACTTTTATTGTAACTTAGCTCTTATAGTTTTATGAATTATAAATGAGGTAGAAATGTAATAAAAAATATCTCTAGTTTATGATTATACATTAATAATAAGCTAACGTTTTTTAATAAATATATTATAAAGCATCTATTTAAGTTCATAGAAAGTTATTATATTAAAACTTGAACTAATACATGCTACATATTAGTATAACCATACAAATAAAAACTTCTGTATGTTATTCATTACACTGATTAAATAAGTAATATGAATTATTTTCAGGGACAACTGTTTTATATAAATATTGGTATATATAGCAAGTCGAGAAATTAGTTTTCTTTCATTAATTTTATGTAAGTTTACGTGTGATTAAAATTATATTATATAATATAAAAAATAAATATTTCACAAGTTTCTTTTAATTAAAGATTGATAATCAATTATAAAAAAATTCATCTAAATGAAAGTGATATTTTAGTATTTAACAATTTTTCTTTAGTTACTCAGGTTTAAAGTATAAATTTATTCAAGAAATGTTTATAAAAACATGATTAAATATTGATAAAATATCAATGAAATCGCAAAAAAAATTTAATATTCATTTTTTTATATTTTTCGTTTGCATACAAGTATATACACATACTTCAAATTCGTTACCAACAAATTTTATGTATTAAAAATATAGTATTATAAAATAGCTATGATTATTATAATACGAAGAATATATTTCCTACTTCATACATAATTTTTTTTAAATATTATCTATGACTAGAATATTAATTTGGAAAATTTTGAATTATGAAATTATTTAATGTCTTAGATTTAAATTGTTATTGTTATGAGAGTATCAAATTAACTATTTTTACAGTATGCTCTATTTAGATGTACAATTAAAATTTTACCATAATAACTTAGTGTGTATAATTATATTCAGTAAGTACTCATTAATTTTAAAATTGTCATTATGATTCCGTATAATCGTTTTACGAGTACTAAGTCTTACGTATTTATGTACTAACATTAAACCATTTTTCAAACTTGGGATATTTTATGTACCACATTTATATGATTGGATGATATGAATTATATCATATTGGAGTTATTTTTAAATAAATAGATCATACTACTGTACGATGGAAACGAATACCTACAACGTGTCATTATATTTTAATAATTAAAGTGCAATTACTCAGTTTTTTATTTTAAATATATTTAAATTTTCAGGCTGTGGTGTAGTTTATTTTAGTTTTGTCAATAGTTTTTAATTTAACAGACAAGATCAGAAATAGTAAAATGACTACAGTTAAAAATACCAAATAAATATATATGCTGTGTCCATAATGATTACACATCTTATTTACGAATTTATACATGCATGTGAACATAAATTGCAATCACGTTAATTTATACTTGTATAATGTATAGTATAACCATATAATATTACTACAGACCAAAGTAATACTATTTACTGGATCTGGATTTGAATTTGAATATAATATTTAGTGAAATAGACCGGTTCCCATAAGAAGTTTATTTCTTAAATTATTTATAGTAAAGATATTTTTTTTTTTTTTATCAAGAAGAAGATAGAGTCGAAGCTCATATTGTAAAATAAAAATTTTATCAAGGACGACTGTAAGCATAGAAAAAGCGTAGTGTCTGACCATGATAGCATTGATAGCAACATGCATTTACCGTACGATAATTGATGATTTTAACGTTGTTAACATGGAAACTGAGTCCTTTCGGAAAATATTGCATTGTTTTAAAGTAAATATCAAGTACAAAATTCGAATGGCTTTACAGACGACACTTGTTTTAGTTGAACTGCCATAATAGATCGGTTACCGGAAAATTACGGGTGTTCATGTTAATCATTAAAAATCGTTAACAAAACGTTCATATTCATAATCATCATCTTCTCTCATATCAAATGTATCTATAAATTAAAAAAAAATATATAAGATGAAAAAAAATTACAAATCGGTTTTAATATGTAACTTGTGAAAACATGCAATTCTTTGAAACTAGATAGCTCTGAAACTAGCAAAAACATTAATCATGCAATTGTATCCAGGTTTTAAAGGGGAGGCGGTCGGTAGATCTCTTGTCGACGTATCTTGGTCGTACCGAGACGAAAAGTGGTGGGGATAAAAGGTAACCGCAAAATATATGTATATGACTCGTAATCGGACTACATAAATTGTTATTATGAATACTGTATTATAGTTATGGTTTCTAACCGCTGTGCAACCATTTATCCTTGATCATGTCCGACGCTTTCTCTGCGATCATTATGGTCGGCGCGTTCGTGTTGCCTCGCACGATCGTCGGCATGATGGACGCGTCTACCACTCTGAGACCGGCGATGCCGTGCACCCTCAGCTGCGGGTCGACCACGGCCTCCTCGTCGTGCTCCGGGCCCATTTTGCACGTGCCCACCGGATGGTATATAGTGGCCGTGTACTCCATAACCACGCACGCCCAGTACTCGTCCGTGCCGAATTTGTGATCCCTGCACGCCTTGGCCGGCACATCCACCAGTGACGCTCCGATCTTCCGCATCGAATGCGTCTTCACCAGATTTGCTCCGATCTTAATCCCTGTGAATCCGCGATCACATGCATTAATACGATAAATATTATTAAAATATAATATGTCAGCCCATTTGTTTTCATTATACTGTATTCAATATTGTTGTTATTATACGTATGTTAAAGTGGTTGCAAATTAAACCACCGTTTAGGGTGTTCTGTTCTATGTTAAAAGCATGTATTTAGGTATGATACGAGTGTGTATGCGCTGCAATATAAACCGATTTACCTTGAAATATTTTACTCCCCTCTTATTTTCAGAGCTCAGAGCATATAAATGGTTGTTTATTCGAATTGATAGGTGTAAATTAAAACGGTTCAGTTAATTCCTATTTGAAATATGCCATAATTTAGCATTAAGAATCACGTCAGAAGTAAAATATGTATGAAAACTCCATAGACGGAAATCGGGGGGGGGGGGGGGGAGGGGGGGGAAAGCCCCCCTAGTCCTAAAAATACAATAATTATTATAATTGTAAAATGCATTTTTAATAATTGAATTAAAAAAAATATTCTATGATAAAAATTTAATCAAATTCGTAAGATTTTACAAATTTACTGTCATGACTTGGAGCTATCGTGATTAATGTAATATTAATTATATGTAATAATACCCGTATTGGTTGTTTAATTTAATTAACTAATAATGTCTGTTTATTATACCTACTCCAAAAATGTTTGAGATAAGGCACCTAATTGTTTTTTTGGTTAAATTGTTGAGTATGTCAAACTGTCAAACTTTGTAAATTGCCTTGTTGAAATAAATAATTGCGTACAGGGGTACCTAGAGGTGTAATAACCAAATAATGCTCAGCCCCCTCCCCCCCACTAATTTCATCAAATTTCCGCTTATGGTATATTTACACTTTAATTCGCATTGATTCGTTGCGAATCAGTTAACTCAAATTAATGGATGAACGTAAACGGTCAATTCGATTCATGCTTTTTCTACAAAACGTCATCCACGTGTTATTGGCGTACACTTCGCGATTACATTATTATTTTTATTCAAAATGATGATTAATGTGCCTCATTATGAAATAATTTTTTTGTTATATTTGGTTATATTGGTTTTATTATTCTACTATATTAATACGCATGCTCTAACACACACACATATTTCACACTAAATACCATTAACCTGGTTCTAGCGCTTGTCATTAATAGATAGTAAATCACCATTTTAGAAGATGCCCATTACTTGCCAAATTATTATTATGTACAATGGGCATAAGTAATGTACTATGTATGATAATAATAATATGATGATGACCCCAAGAAAATTACATAATGCTTCATTACTTGTTAGGTGAATGTTCGTTTTGGCAAATATTTTCATTAAATATTATATAACACGTGTAGACATGTATTATTTCTACGCATGGTGCAAAATAAGCACGAGAGAAACGTGTGTTTTTTGGAAATGATATTGGCTAGATAAATTAGATGCTGAATAATAATTTTTGTAATTAGAATATTATAATTTTTGAACATTTCGCAAAGAAGAATGTAAAAAAAAAACTTGCAACTAATTACAGTACCCATTAATCACAGTTGAAATGTCTTAACGTTATATTTATATTTAAATATATTTGCTCTTAAAAATGCTTAATGACCAAGGGTATGATACTGATGTATAATTTCATAATACGAAGTCAAAGTACTAAAAATAATTTTCTCAAGTGTGAAATCTTTGTTAACTATTTTTATTAGAATAATCAATTAAGCATGGGAATTATTTTAAATGAAAAATTATCGCAAAACAATTTAAAATAAAACAATTAAATAATTGATATGATAGTAATATTTGGATTATGACCAAAGTAGATTATAAACTTAAATTTTTCAGTCGATAATTTAATATTATAAGATTAAAACCTTACCTTCAATAAGTATTGCCAGATCGTTTCCTTTAGTAAAGAAACGTGGGTAAATCAATGGTTGACCCCAAATGGGATCAGTATTATTGAGCAAAATATAACCTCTACTTTTTGGCTTCAACAAAATCGGTCGTACGTTAATAGCTTCATAATAAGAAACTGGAGACATAGCAAATTTCGTGGCATTTCCGGGATCAAGAATCCAATCTTTCTCATTGCTGTTATCAAATGCATAGTTAATGTCAGGAAGGTCGTGTGAATCTTCAAACCTATATAAATGTCAACATTATTCATATAAGAAATAATAAATGTTTTTGTTTGAAACATTAGCCAAATATTTTATAGCTAGTTGTAGAGACAAATAAATTGAACGCACAATGTATTGCATACACAAACGCCGCGAAGTAAAGTATATATAGCCACACATACTTAGTTTGAAGGAATACACCGCATTGTAACGGACCGGTAGCTGCTAAAGGACCTTTTCTTTTCTTTTTATACAAAATAGCGTCTTCTTTTTTCTCCTTGAGAGACTTGTCGGTGGCTGTTTTTTTTACTCTAATAACTATACCGTCGGTCGTGACGTGATCTTGTAGATTCCTTCCAACTGCTAAATTTTTCACCACCTTAATATTCATTTTCTTCAAGTGTCGTTCAGGTCCAATACCGGAAAGCATCAATATTTTTGGAGAGTTCAACGCCCCGGCACTAAGAATTATCTCTTTCCTGGCAAACACCGTTCTCATTTTATTTTTATATAAAAATTCCACTCCCGTAGCTTTTTTTTTTTCGATCAACACTCTAGTTACATGAGCGTCAGTGAGTACAGTTAGATTTTTTCGTTTTTTTCTAATCGGTCGTATAAATGCTTTGTTCGTACTCATTCTTTCGCCGTGTCTAGCCGTAGATTGTAAATGAGTAACGCCTATTTGATTTTCTGCATTTACATCTACATACTGTAAACCATATTCTTGCCATGCCTAAAAGATAATATAATTTTGACATTGCAATTGTTATACATTCTTAATAGTTGAAAATTTGAAGTATGCTAGTGTGTTATTATTATTATTAACACGCACAATGTATAATATGTAGGTGATATGAACTAATATTAAAATTATAAATTTGTTAAATTAAAAATTCTATTTTATAATGTCTAAATAATTTACTTAACTGTTTTCAATTTAAGTTTGTATAAATAAAATAATTTGATAATAAACATTCATTAAGTTTTGTACCTTTATCAATGTTACTGCAGTTTGATCTACATATGGAAACCATTCTACTGTGAGATATCCTCCTTTACCGTGAAATTCTGGATTTTTTTTATAAACTTCTGGATCTTCATTATCTTCAGACTTCTTAAAATAATGAAGAACTTCATCATATCCCCAACCTTACAAAGACAAAATATTATTTTATTTTAATAAAAAAATTATCTGATGTTTAGAGTATTATAAAATAAATATTTCTTTAGAAAAATAATAAAATTTATTTATAACGTATAGATATTTAAATTGAATGAAAAATTTAAATATGATAATAGTTATGCTTATTGAGTACAATATTATATTATACTTATAACTTAATAAGTTATAAAATATTAAGTAATAATTTTACTATTTATATGGTATATAATTAAATTAAAATGTAAAAGTATTATATTATTATAACCTATTATGTTTAAGCTATTTTATAGTAATGTACCAATTCCATAGTTTATTAGTATATACAACTTATATTACTAATGATTAACACAAATTTCAAATGATTGATAATAACTACATCATGTTACATGATTAATTGTATGTATTAGGAATCGTATTCATTATACATCTAAAAAGTTATTAAAAAAAAATATTTTTTTATATCACATTACACTATACACGTGAGTTCTTTTGTGAATGATAATTTTTAATTAATTTGCTTCGCTAATATTCCGTATTATAGTACAAATTATAATATATTTATTTAATTTCTTAGTTAAATACTTGTTAATCGATGGAGGATTTACCGATAAATAACATAGCGAGGTGCCTAGGGTGTAACATTTAGGGAAGATTCAAACATTTTCATTCTACTTTATTATTATTTTTGTTTTAGTATTTTAATTATAATTCCCATGTAATTAAGATTCTTATTGTTTTGTTTTTGTATTTCGTCAATTGCCCTGACATTCAATAAATAATATTTTAAAAATCAATTATCTCAACGTTTGCCACCACTCCTATTATATTGTGACGTTCGGATGATCAATTACCTGTCATAACTAACTAACATTAGTTCATGAAAAATATAATCAACTTAACTTATAAATAATTATGTAAAAGAAAAACCTCACAGAAAGTTACTCAAATATTAAAAATTATGTTTCCTATTTTGACATCAATAGCTGTTGCCAGTTTTTCGGCAGTACAATAAATGATTAAAATGAGTAAACAATTTCTTACGATCTACTATGTCTCAAAATAGAATTAACTCACCAGCCATATTTAATATTGAAAATAAAATTACTCAGCAGATACCGTTAGATTTAATAATAGATAACTTTTTTCTGAAAATTCATGATGTAAGGCACTTAAAATTTGAATACATCAAATTTACATAGTTGTTTAAATAGTTTTTATAATATTTGAGTTTTACATTTTACATGACTATAATATATAATAATTTATGGTGATAACTTTTTTTTTTTTACAGTACATGCACATAAAAAAAAAATAAAAATAAATAAGGGAAGGAAAATAAGTAAAACCAGATTCCAAAAAATGTACAGAGAGAGACAAATTTTTTAACAAGATCTTAGGATACCTTATTAGTAATTCTCAACCATTTTTTTTTGGCATTAAAGGCGTATGTTCAAAAGTAACTAGGGGCACAAAAATCCCAAGTCCGGCACTGCTGTTACTTAATTTTTAGTGAATAACAATAATAGGCTATACAACTACGATCAGTGTTCATAAACTAAGTTCTATTCGTGATCATATTATATTCTTACAGCAGAAGATCCACAAGCTGTTTTTCTTCTGATAGATACATGTTGGGCATACCTTTTCAAAAGTTTTTACTAGTTTTCTTCATTAACATCAATATTTTAATTTTCTCTTCGTGTTTTCTATCAAAATGAATACATGGACTGGATTTTATTGGCTTCCACACTTTGCTTACCCTCCAACCACACATTTTTTCAGTTTAAATTTATCAGGGATCTTTCATATTACTTAATATTGACAGCTGATATAGCTATGAATTTAGAAAATGGCCGACGATCCACTACAATCGAAACACGTCAAATTAAAACAAATAATAAACTTACTACCTTAATTCTTGCCGTAGAATTAAACTATAAATTCTATATGTTACAAAAAAAAAAATAATATTTTAACTTTTAAAGTATTATTTACCAATTATATAGTTCCATTACTAATGATAATTATTTCATCACCATTTACGATTATTAAAATGATTTAAACATATTTAAACATTTTTTACAGCATAGTTGTTTGCTTATTTATGAGATTTTAGTGTATTGACTTACGAGCCATGATTTGGCTCAAAGATAATATCTTTGAGTTAGATATATTCCTATTGTAATTTCAAAATATTAATTAAGCGTTAATAATCAAATTCGATTTTAAATCAGTCGATAGACATTAATCACTCATTAAAACTGAATAAGCTCATTACTGTTATTTTCTTATACGGTACATTATGGCTTCTTTCTAGTAATTATTTCATAGGTTATTAAGACAAAAACACTCTATTCTTAAATTTCATATTTACCATTTATATACATACCATCATTGCCCATACGTTCCCACTCGTCGTAATCTTCCATATTCCCTCGAGTGTAAATCATATAGTTAATTGTACTTGATCCACCCATCACTTTACCTCTTGCCCAGTCACACATTCCACCTGGTCTGGACCTACACATATGATAGTCGGGTTGTGTTGTGTAATTCCAATCAATCTTACTTCCCAATTGTAATGGCGCAAGACCTGGCACAGAAGAGAACTCAGGTTCCTCAATACCAGCTTCAAGTAGTAACACCTATATCGACATGATAATAACAATTTAAATTAATGACGTACTATTATAGTTTATAACCATAATAAGCGTTAAACAAAATTTAGTTATTAAAGTATGTCGATGGCTATAACTGTGTAATGGTCTCTTCGTTCATTAACAATTTTAATAGATCGAATAAAACAGAATTATTTATTATTGTTGTTATTTTATAAATAATAACAATGAAAAATATTAACTTGGTAGTGCAACAAGAATAATGCATGTAGACATTTACCTATAGTAACGTGACTCGACATTAACCAATGTCGACTTCGTAATAGAATTGACACCTTTTTTTAATCATAAAACACAATCAAAATGTGTTGTAAGTATTTAAATTGGGTATGTTTGAAACATTTTTTTAAACTTTTTATGAAATTAACCGAACGGTCAGAGAAAATACCTTTATTAAATCACACCTTATTTTATAATACTATAAATATGAAGAAATTTTTACTATTTCGTTAAATTATTCTTTAGTTTTATTACCATTGGAATATTTTAAAATTTTATATTACTTTCATTTAATTTTTAGTAGCTTTTTAAAAATGATTTTTAGTTTTAAATACAACTACTTGCAATATTATCAACATGAATGATTTGTTGAGGCTATAGAATAACAGAACGATGACTTACCTTCCAGTCTTTAATCTCTGATAATCTATTGGCGACAACACAGCCTGCAGATCCAGCGCCAATTACCACGAAATCGTACTCATCGGGCACTGCTCTTTTTCGCCTTTTTTTCTGGAAAACGGACATAAACATTTCATCGAATAGATGTCCATAACCGTCCAAGAAGTTTTTGGTTTGCGTTTCCGACTGGTCGGATTCTATTAGTACATTTTTATTGTTGCCCATAGATGGACCGTCAACGGTGTATCCGAACAAGTGCATGAGAAATCGAAGGAACACAAAATTCTCCGTGTGACAAGCTGATAGTGGCTTCCTGGTCTGCATGCACATTTCCGATGAATCTTTGGGCGTGAATGGCGTGGGGTAGTGTTTAACCATTTTTCAAGCTAAGATCCCGGAGTCGGGTGAATGGTTAACGAATTAACAACAACAATGATGCTAAACAGAACAACAGTAAATACATTTGTAATATATATATATAATATGTAAATAAATAATTTTTTAAACGGTTCAATTGTGCCGTACAATTTCCTTATCGGGTTACATTTGAACTGTAAACCAAAAAGAAAAAACTATAAATATTTCGTAAAACAATTGATATTAGAATAAACTAAATGTTCTAAAATCAATGGTAAAACTAATGAACCAAAAATCACTTCATTGAAAATCGTTCATTCTTTGCATGCATAAGTAATTTGGATAATTTTACACCTGACTCGGAATAGTTTTCATTCTGTTGTGCTTTATAAGATATTTCTATATATTTTTTTCATCGATTATAAGATATAAAACTAAACTAAATCATGTTGAACTTAGTTTAGTTTGAGCTATACGTACTGGAAAATGAGCTATCAATAATAATATATGGTAATTTTGACAATTTATAATATTTTATTGAAATATTGGTATGAATAAATAATTTGCAATCGATTTTCTACTAGCTTAAAAGAATAACTTTTCAAAATGCGGTTTTGATAAATCGGTCCTACCAATATTTGTTAGTTTTTCAAAAACTAATCATACCTTTTGCAAAATTAAGATCTAAGCAAAGCAAGTACATTTTTATTTAATACACCTATATTCTAGATTGTACTTTAAATGTTTTGTAATGTCACAGACATTGAAATAAGTTATTATGAATTAAGTTTGAATTTTTTTTTAATTGGTTTTAAATTTGATAACTTTTATTTAATAACTTTGACATATTATCTCTTCTTTTTATTAATAATTTGCACTCTAAAAATAAATTCTGACACTCCGACTTATAAAAACTATACGTATAATAAACTGGAAGCTTTAACCAATATATATATATGATGATCAAATTTTAATTTTAACTGCTAGTATATTGTATAATATTTCTAAAGGAACATTACATAAAATATCTTAATAAATTTAGAAAGTATACATATGTTTATTAATTTTAATAAAAGTTTAATGAAAGAAACCAATAATATTTTTTTTCATGATTATTATTATCAAAGTTACTCTATATTACAATACGTATTTGTTCATCAAATGATTAATGATTAAATGTTTCAAAAAAAAAAAAAATAAAAAATAAATATACATAAAGTATCATCTAAATCCATTGAATTGTCATTTTTCAGTAGTCATTTTCAATTCGCCTAATTCACATCCAATACGCACCCGTGTCAAATTATATTTCTTCATATTTTCCTTATTGCATAAGTGATTGTATACCTAAATACCAAGACTCACATTTTATATTTAATATAATGTTTAACAGTATTTCTGCAATGTTTTACGTATATTTGTACTTTTATAATAATTTAATCGTTTGTAGCCTACTTATTCAATAACATGTACAGTTCACACGGATATATACATTTCTTTGACTAGATATGTATTATCAAGTTTATTTTTACACATTTTTAAAGTCTCATACAAAATTATTATTGATTAGACAACACAAATAATACCTTAGTCCAAGGAAATTATTAAAAAATACTTGTTTTTGAAATAAAGGAGTAAATTTATATTATAAAATAAAAACAATTTCTTAAAAAAAATAATAAAATGTCAAATAACAATGAAGAAAATTGTCATTTTTTGAAGACTAATGATTCTGAATTCCTATTATTTAGCGAATTTACTATTTATTTTTCTAAAGTGAACAAAAAGCAAGTCTTAAAAAATAATATAATTTATTTATTTATTTATTTATTTATTTATTATAGATACCTACAATATGGGATTGTTTATATACAAACCCTTTTTTTACATTTAAAAATACACAATAAAGTTTTTATGGTATACAAAATAATATTAATTTGAAATACAATTATTGAAGGAAATTAATTTATGTGAGCTTTTTTAAGTTTCATTTGCGAAAATGGGCTAATATTATAAGTAATAAAATGCAAACAGACCTTGACCAAACAGTAAATATTAAACAATTATAATTCTTCTCTATTGATATTTTTTATGTATTGAATAAAGTAATTAAAAATATTTTCCATTAATGTCTATATATGCATATAAAAACTTCATCTTATCTTTAATTAATTTAACTCATGATGTAATATATTAGAATATAAACCCACATTGGAGATTTTGATAAAAGTAAGTAGGTATATAATTTAAATATGATGTTTTTATTATATTTCGCTTATATTAAATCCTTTTTTTTTTTGTCTAATAATATATCGATAGGCCTTTAAATTTAATTTAATTAGAAATATTTTTTTACGTTAGAAAATGTTTAATGAATTATAGTTATTTTATATAACTTTATTAATAATTCAATAAAATTAAGTTGAATTTCTAGTATATTTAATGAAATTAAGAAGTGATTACAAAAATATTTACTACTTTAGAAAATATTTTTAAATTATCATTACTAACAAAAGATTTGTAATTCTATATAATTTTCAATTTTTAATTATTTGATACCGTGGTATATTCATATAGTTTATATAATTCATTATTTATTCACATTTCAATTTTTTTTATTATACAAAAAAAATTATTTATCATAAGAATATGAACAATTTGTTTTTATAATGAATCTTTGGCTTAAAAAATAAATAATCATTGTTTTTTTTTTTTTTTTTTTATAAAAAATCATTAATACATTATTTGAGAATAACAAATTTCCAATGGTAATAATTTCTGCTGAATTTAATATATGTTTAATATTTTCAATTTAGCTCATAGTTCTTCATAGTTCTCATATAAATCAGCTTTTTTTCTAAAAGTAACATCACATAATGACAGATTGACTTATTATTTTAATTTTTTCAATGATTGTATTGTTAGAACTTTTGTATAAAATGTGTTTTAATTTAACGTGTTACATTAAATAAACTCAAATTATCTCTATAATTATTAAATGTATTGTTATGTCTTCATCTAATGATTGTTTGGTTTGTATTGACTTTTGCTTATACTACTATATGATTTTGAAATTAAATTATTTCTTCTATTATTTCATTCTTTAAATCGTTTTAAATATTTTCATTAGAGATATAATACTAATAATATATATAAATATGTTTATAAAATAATTTCAGCTATTTTGTCAGAAAACTAAAATAAATTGTTCATTTCAAATATGCTTTATTTATTATCGATGGTAATTAAAAAATTCTACCTATATATTTCATATCAGATCATTAAAAATATAAAAATTAACTGAATTTCTTAAACGAATTTCTAAAATTAAAATATAATAACCATGGCTAGGATTTGTATGCAATAAAAAATTGTAAAAAATACATTTTATTTATCAAAATATGCAAAAATATGCATTTATGGTAAATGTTTTTAAGATAAACACAAAAATATAGTTTTTAATGGATGGAACTTTGAGGTCTTCATGTAGAGTGGCATTTGTGACAAACCAAGAGGCTTTGGTGAGTATGCGGAGGCAAACTGATTGAAATGCTTGAATTGTTTTGAAATTTGAGGGTTTAGCTGTATCTCAAAGGGTAATTCCGTATGACCATATTGGTTAGTGATTATTGTATAAAAGTAAACGGAAAAATATAGTTACAAAAAAAATATTTATTTATTGAAAAACATCAGTGGTTGGCTGTTTGTCTTCATATAATATAATTGAGAAATAAAATAAAATAATTTAAAATAAAATTTATGTTTGACAAAAAACTAAGTTTTGTACTTTAATCAGCAGGGTTAGAATTAAATACGTTTTAAATTTAAATTAATTTAATTTAATATTAATTAAATATTAATATTAAATTATAAATATTAATTACGAAATATACCATAAAACATAAATTTTTCACATTTTTACTATCGAAATATGCGATAATATTCATTTTATTCAACATATCAAATAATATGCATTTTATCCAAAATATGCGAAAATATGCAAAATATAAACACCACCATTTATTTCATCATTCATGGATATTACTGACAAAATCAATAATTAGAAGTCGCAAAAAAATCATGCTGTTGTATGCAAATCCTAGCCCTGATTGATAATAACATATATATAGTAATATCATAGTTAAAAAAAGGTAATTATACATTCTTGTGTCCAAATTTTTTTTTGAAATTTAAACAAAAAACATAAAAAAAATATTAGTATTTAATTCTTATTATTTAAGCATTTTACTTTAAGGATAAATAATTAAAAAAATAATTTTATTGAATCATAAAAAGTATATTTTATAAATTCAAATTCAAATTATGTATTGGTATACAAAATTAAATAAATTTACCTACTACTTAATAAAATTAAGTGTTTCTATGTAGAATATAAAAAAATATTATTTAATAAAGTATTCAAATTACCTTGATGATTATAAGTGCTTGTTAATTTACACACATACACATACACGCACACACACAAACACACACACACACACATATATATATTTAAATATAATATAATATTACATTTACAAAAATAATAATTATTTAATATATAAACATAATTTTACTAAAAACAACAGTTTTACATGTTTTCGTAAACTTAAAAAATAAAACATTCCTCGTGATCTGCTCGATATAGATTGATCATTTTAGAGCTGTTGAATCAAGCGTAATATTTATTTCCCTCCAATTGTCAACATTCGCTATAAAACCAACAGAGTATAATTGACTCATATTACAGTCACATTGTTACGTGTTTTTTAGTATTGTATATAAAAAAAAATACGGCAATATATTTGTATTAATCGTTATCCATTTGGATACATTTTCGACGGTCGATTCTACATTTTTAATTTTAAAAAATATGATTTTATTTTAATCCAGAGGTTAATAATAAGTTAATAATAAAGGTTAATAATAATTAAAAGCATTTACTATTATAACTATAATATACCAATAACAAGTTAATAGAAATTTAAAATTAATTTCAGTAGCATTTAAAATGTATTAAAAATACATAAGTACTTTGTAAGTATTAATTGTAAATCTATCATTCAAAAATAAAATTAGTAGTGTAGATTATGTTACTTATTATTTAGTTTTAAATGTTCCTCAATCCTACGCCGAATTACCTCACATTATATGAATGAGTAAATATATATTTATATTATTCTTTAGTGTCTACTGTATTTATCTAGTCATGGGCCATTGAAGTATTTTTGGGATAAAAAAAAATTATCAACGATATATATATATAAATATAAAAAAACCAAAATATTTGGTAAGTTTAGATCAGATATAGAAATATAAAATACTTTTTTCAAAACAAAATGTTGTGTAATGTAATCGCATTAAAAATGATTTAGTAATACAAGTATATTGAATTTATTTTTCGCATTACATTATTTTATATTTAATTGTTAAAAAATATAACCATTAGTTACTTTAAAATAAGAATTGTAATCAACTAAAAACTTGTCAAAATTAATAATTTAATATTTAAGTTCAAATTGTGTATTTGAATCATCACACTGTAATGTTATTTTATTTAAAAACTTACAAGAAAAATATTTGCTAACCATTTAACTAAAAGCTTTTCAACTAAATTAAATACCTTCTTAAAATTAATAATCTTATATTTTATTTACTGTCACAATTATTTTTTTTTTATACATAAACGAATTTTAAATATGCCAATCATATTTGTCTATAAGCTTAAGTATAGACAAATACAAATAGTTGTAATTAGTTCATACTTGACCTAGGAATTACACTTCAATAAATATCGATGTTTAAAGAGTAAGTGTTGATATAGTTGAAAATCTATTTCTCAATCAAACATTACATTTACATAACAGTCAATAGTCAAAACATTAGAATATTTGACTTTTTATTTTAGGTAACTCCAACTTTTAAAAATTTAATTAAATTAAATTAACTGCTATAGGTACTTACTTAACATTTCTTTATAAAAATATACAATTAAAACAAATGCTACGAAGAAAAAGACTCATCAATTATTTACAATATATC
Source organism: Sipha flava (assembly GCF_003268045.1). Lineage (NCBI taxonomy): Eukaryota > Metazoa > Arthropoda > Insecta > Hemiptera > Aphididae > Sipha > Sipha flava. The sequence continues at coordinate 878,588 of NW_020271714.1, forward strand.
AATCTTTGGACAGCTTCCTTTTCTTTTCTTTGGACAGATTGACATCCAAAAATCCTAATCCTTTTTTATGTTTATGTCTACTAGAATTTTCATAGTTATTGAATATTTAAATTATAGAGGCTTGATATTTTTGGTAGTACCCAGGAGCGTATTTAGGAATTTCAGGATAGGGGCAACACATATTCCCTCCCCCCACTAAAAAAAAAATGTTGTTACTAATTATTATTATTTATTAAAACCTCTATTAATTGCTAGATATACAATATAAATACAAAATTCAAATATTTTTCTTCCTTGATTTAGAACCAGCAAAATCATTAATTATTTATTCAAAATCCAATGAAGTGGTTATTTCAGCTGCAGTTATTAATACTGGTAAAGCCGAGCAGCGGTCTTCAACCATTGTAGACCGTCAATAGTTTTTATTATTTCTAATGTAGAAAAAGAATGCTTTGCAGTACAATTTGTAGATTGTGTACACAAAAAAATACGTAAAGCTACTTCAACATAGGAATAAATACTAGTAAAATCATGTTCTCTTATGAACCGAAACATCTGTATTGTTGTAAACTTAACTTTAATGTTTTTTTAAATAGCCTTGAAATTGTACACACTCATTTGCAGAACATGTTGCCAAATCATTTGGGTAAGTTGTGTCAGTGTGTAAAGTACGAAATAAAAACTGTCCGCCTCCCTAAATCTTTAAAAAATTTCCGCTCCGGGCAACGGGACTCATAGCCTCTATCTAAATACGCCCCCGGTAGTACCTAAATTATGTTATACTTTTATTGAAATAATTATTCTGGCTGGTGGTAGACTTAAAATCTATTGTAATCGTATTTCTGAACTTTTTATTATGGAATAAATTACGATACCATATTGCGCGTACTTATTAATAAATTTCAATTTCTTCACAACAATAAATATTATTCTAAATTATTAACTATCAAACAAAATTAATAAAACAATATTCCATCGATAAACATGTTATAGGTACATACGTTATATATAAAAACTTTTAGTTTCTTATAGAGTGCGTTGTTACTAGAATGCATGAAACCTCTCGATATATAAAAATATGCAAAGATCAAAGATAATTTTTCAATTAATAATAATATTAATTGATTATTTATATACTGTCCTATGCTATCTTCAATCGTTGAAACGTGATATTATCATAATATCATGATGTGAATTCTTACTGCAAATTAAGTTTCTCTAAACTTTCAACGGGAACACTAAAGATGTAAAATAATGAGTGAATTGATTCAATAATAATCATAATTATTGTAATATATTCACTAAAAAATATTACCATTGATTTTATAATAATACTTTGTATATTTTATTAAACCATCCTAAAAGTATTCAAACATACATACGTTTAAGTAATGTTCAAAGAATATTGCTTATGTACGTGCATAAAAACCATATAAAAGTAATACTATTTATTATAACTATGATAGTAATTATTTTGATATTCAATTTATATACATGCATGTAAATAAAAGAGAGTGTATTTTAAATCATCTCCCTACGGTTTCGAGGAAATATTGGACAGGTACACCAGTATAATATAGTACCATATACTTTCACTAACTTTTAGTTTAACGATACATCACACCATAAAAAACTATTTTATAAATTGCTCATCGTACCTACCTACCTCAGATGTTCTGGAGTTGTGTAAAATGTAAAAGCATACAGTATAATATCTTATAGCATTTATTTAAACATAATAACTAATGTAAATAAATAATACAACAGTGCATAAACAAAAAAATAGTATTTCCGTCAGAGACATCACATAAGTCAGACTTTAAGTTAAAAAAAAACCCCTTAAAAAACAACATTTGTACGGTGATCGAAAATTAACATTGCACCATTATATATACCCAACAACTGTTAGTATTTCAATGACGAAATATTTGGAAAACAAAAATCTAGGGCGTATTACATTGAACTCATTTGTTTCGGATCAATAATTATCCTGGACTTGATTTGTTTTTTTATCATTAAATGCGATCATTTAAATATATAAACGCGCGCACATTTATACAGTTTTCTCCCGGTAAAGCAAGTTGTGTATTATGAAATACAAAGCTAACCTTCAAAAATACGCGAGTAATGGGTGTCGCCACCGGATCTCGATTCATCCGGGAAAATAATAAATATATAAATAATAATAATTTTAATTAATGACTTGTGTTGTCAAAGCCTTACTTTCTTATAATAACAAAATATTGTAGTGATATTAAGAATATAATAGGTCTTATGCAAATGGTACGTAAAACAATGTCAATTATAATGTACAAAATGGTCAACGTACCTACTCTGTATAAAATCATAATACAACATTCACAAAACATAATCGTTTAAAGTATTTGTGTTACGGGTAGAGTTCAAAAATGGATAATGTCCACCACTGGCGCCCATATCGCTTACCAAGTAATAAAATTGCATGGATGCCCAATGGTGGTGGGTGGGTCTTATTAACTGCCATGTCCAATGTATTACGATTAGGCACCTTTAGGATATAACACAAATTATTTTGTCGAATTATAAATGGCCAAATTTACAATGTAGGTATTTGTAAAACTATTATTATTATTTGAAAGGTGATAACTACTGAAAGTAAGTGGTTAAAATTATCAACAGCACGGGTAAGTAGAAAATGTTTGAGCACCATTGGTGTGCACATTACCCGGGTAAAATACTCTTAATTCATTTGAACATTATAATGTGTACATTATCCACATTAAATATGCACAGTTTGTACATTATCCAGCTAATGTACTCATTGTTCAGTATATTTTGGATAAAGTATAAAATAGAAAAAAAAAATCAAATAATATTAATCCGAAAAAAAACTATTTATTAAGTAACTTGGGTATTATTAAGTTATTATTTTACATATGAAAATATTTTAAAAATTAAATATATTAATTTATTAGGATAGTTCAAATTTGAGTGGCATTAAAGTTGTAAAGTATCTTTTACACAAACAATTTTTAAAACCTTGATCACCAGAAAGAGATTGTGCATTTACTATTTTGTAGCCGTAACTTTTAAAGTAACTATTAATGATTCATTGTAATTTACTTGTTTTTTTTCGGTTAATTTAGCTTTTCTCGTTTCGGATATGTCATAATATTTTGATTCAGTGAAAAGCTCCGATTCTCTTTATTTTTATTAATTTATTAAAACTTTCATAAATTTCTGTTTTAAAGAAAATATTTTAATACTCTAAATAATCAAATCTTAATAATCTGAATAAGTGAACTCGAAATTTGCATATATAGCATCGTACTGAAGTTTAAAATTATCATACAATATCACTACACAGGTTTTATCATAACGTACAATTTATATTTTATCGTATTTCATTTTATCAAAACACTATATCCATTCATAGGTAGGCAATGTACAAATTATCCGGTTAATATACAAACTAAACTTATTAAAAATATTTTTATTTTATCCAATAGGTGCATTACCCAGTAAATGTTTACATTACTCAATATTCGTACTCTACCCGTATGTATTCCAATAATTCTAAAATTATTCAAAACATTTTAAAATTATTCAATGAACTCAGCAATCGTCTTAATAATGGCGTTATATTTTCAATAACTAAAAATTTAAATTCCTAACTTTAAACTGTATGACTGTTTTCAAAGATTTTTATTTACACTGATTTCAATTTAAAGGACTGGATGAACATTTTTTCAATTTTAAATTACATTTCTGATAAACTACTTAAATAATGATATGGTTAATAAATCGTTAATTCAGTATTATATATACGAGTATATGTGGTTCAACATGTTCAGATAATTTTTGATTACAAATGGATTATAGAAATTTTGAATATTTTACACACTCATATATATATGTAAAATATTCCAAACTGTATTGCTTTAAAAATTAAAGCTTTCAAAAATAAATATCAGTCAATGAAAAAAAAATTAGCTATTCTAAAATAATATACTTATGAAGATAAGAATTATTCAAAGTAATAAATTATTATAACGTAATAATAATATTTAGACGTAAGTGTGTCGCCCGAGTAAGTTAAATTTGCAAATTTTTTCTGGATGATAATGAGTTCGATAAGCTACGTCAAACGCTCTCGCGCTAAGTTATCATATAGAATTTTTCACCTTAATACCCCCCCCCCCCCTAACAGTTGTGAAATCACAACTATGTCGTACTGCGGTCTTTATTTAGTCGGTGGCACATTGTATTCGTGCGTATACGCCCTCCATGTCTGTTTCACCATATCCGATCCTTTCTCGGCTACCATGATGACAGGCGCTATGGGGTTACAGTTAGGCCCGGTAGGAAACACGGACGCGTCCATCACCCTTAAGTTGGGTATGCCAAGTACCCGAAGCTCCGGATCAACCACCGTCTCCGGGTCGGACACCGGCCCCATCTTGCATGTGCCCGAATGGTGGTTTTCCGGCTTGGTGTCAGTGACGACCACGCATATCCAGTATGCGTCGGAACCGTGTGGATAATGTGCGCAGTCCGGGTACGGAGTCGGGTCCGGTTGCATGTCCCATTCAGCGAGCGCCCGCGTACCCATCAGCGCCAACACAAGGCGTATGCTCTCCACCATGGCCAGCACGTCCCTCCGGTCCTGGAAGTATCTCGGCTGGATAATTGGGTTATCGAAGGGGTTTCCCGTCCGCAGAGCTATGTATCCACGGCTTCGCGTCAACAGGTATGTTGGTCTGGCCCACACGTATGCTCTCTTCGAACCGTCGTCAATGTTTCTGTACGCCGGACCTTCCGGATCAATTGGGATTTTGTCGCAGTTTGGCGCTAGACCGTCGAAGTATACTTGCGCATCGGGCACCTGGAAAACCAAACGGATATTAAGTGCTTTGAATCCCAAAAAAGTGTGATGTGTGTTGATTAGCTAATACCGTAAGTGATTATATATATAAATCGCGAATGTATGCATAATACTGTCCGTAATACGAATACAATCACCAGTATTATTATAAAAATCATTATAAGAGATACAAAAGGAAAGAGAGAGATAAGTAACTGAGAGTTATAAAATCTAGGGTTTGAAGATTCGTTAGAAGGACTATTATAATTTTTTGATTCATGTAAAATGTACGAAATAACAGAAATAATTCAATCATGAAAAAGGTCATTGATTTGAAAATATCATATGGGTTCATAAGATTTTTAACAGTGATAATGCCCCTGTCAATGCTGCGAATTTCAACAATCTTAACAATAATAAATAAAGAGCTAATACATTATAAGTGTTTCACGGTAAAAACATAATTTCGTGTAAACGTTTTCTCTGACGAATTTATCTAAGGGTTGTATAATTGATTAAAAAACGTATATTACAGCCGATATAAATGTTAAAACAATAAGATTTATAGTTACTGGACGTTAGGGATCGGCAAAAAACATCGATGTTTTTAAAATATATTATTTTAGTATGCAGTATACAAAAATCGTTATGCAGTATACACTATACAATTATAATCAGAGCTTGTAAGTTCATAAACTAAAAAACGCATAAATAAGCATGCAATGATGTTCTAACATTTGATCAAATATGCATTAAAAATTCTTAACTAGGCATGAAAAAAAACGTATTAGGATTTTTTAAAATAATAAGAATTATTCATTTATATTTTTTCTTCGGTTACATTTTATTAAAATTATAATTAACGAACAAACGTTGCGACGAAAATAGATTGCAATGGACACGTCAATAAGAGGAGAATGGTAGTGGTGCGAAATAACATTGTTTTCGTGGTACTGCTTTTAACTTATAAAATGTAATGTCATTAAAAAATAAAAATATTGATAAAATACTAAAATTTTTTAAACAAGTTCGGAAAAGTAAATAAGAATGAATTCAAACATTTATTAATCTAATTTTTTTTTTTTTTTTACTCCCACAAAAAACTATTTTGCTGAATTTATGAATTAATATATTAATATATTAAAATATATCATTTAATAAGTATACAAATTAATATATGAATTAAAAATAATATGTGCTAATAACTCAAAAAAATGAACTATATGTCAAATATGCCAATATACACAAAACATGTAAAAACATGCTCTATTAAACTTTAGATTTTTATTACCATTGTTATGAAATGGATTTTTATCCCCATTAGCATATTTTCCGATGTTGCAAGGAAAACATGTAAATGCATGAACTTACGAGGACTGATTATAAGTATTTAATATGTTTTTTAAAAAATATAAGTTAAACAATAGTATTTTAACTCTTAAATGTATTATTTAGTCAAGAAAATAGTACACTGTACAATTAATAAGGTGTTAAGGTGTGCAACAGATGGCAGCTCTATAGGAAAAAAAATGTTCGATGTTTCTAAACTTCGATGTTCTTAAACATCGAGGGTTTTTCACCCATACTTCGAACACATCGATATTTTAAGAATCGATGTATTGATACATCGAATATTGATGTTCATAGAATTTTGCCCATCCCTACTGGACGTACATGATTGCATTTTTCATGAGTAATTTTAAAATTTTAAAGTCGATTTTCGAAAAATATAAATATAAAAAGTGAACCAATACCAACAAAATTGGACATTGATTATCGTATAGATCATTTACTGCAACAGATATTGAAAATAAAATGAATACACATCACCGTCAATAATCATTTAAAAATTATTGTTATAAATATTTTAAATGATTAATACAATACGATTGGATTTAAATTTTAACTTTCGAAGAGAAATCAAATGTTTTTTTATATTTAAAATGTATATGATAAACTACATAGTGTATATATATATTGATAACTATATCGACGTATTTTTAATGTGGAAACGTATGAAATATGGATTTCTTTAAAGAATAAAGAGTAATTCGTTGATATTTTATCCATGCCTATATGTATTATATGTTACTGATTGTCAATAAGTTAAAAACCGTAAGGTGAAAACTATAACTGTGCCTAAAAGTTTTAAATTTAAATATGATCAGCTGTGGACGGCAAAAATGAACGAGCACGAATCAGCGAATATTGGATAATGACGATAATGCTTAGCGGATTAGATGATGTCGTAGTGTAAAGATAATCATACTTATGTCCAAACATACCTTTGTGCATACACGTGGTTATGTAAAACGATCGAGACGAGAAAATCTCCGCACGATTTCACACGTACAAAGAAGAATGTTGTCGGTGTACACGCAAGACATATTCTTTTCTATGTTAGACATTTATGTAACATACGTATAACGGTACGAACCCCGTCGACGGCGTACGAAGTGGTCAGAAATCCTGTGGTCTGCGTAAGGCCCGTGCTAGCCAAGGGCCCCGTGCGCGTGGCTAGGAACTCGGAAATCCCATCCATGGTCAGGTAGTGGGCTTCCTCGGACGCGTTGACAGTGGCCGCGATGCCGACGGACACGTGATGCTGCAAGTTGCGACCGACCGGCAGATCTTGGAACACGGTGACGCCAGCCCGGAGCAGTTCCTCCGCGGGACCGATACCGGACACGAGGAGCAAGTGCGCCGAGCCGACCACACCAGCCGACAAGATTACTTCCTTCCGCGCCCGTACCATGTGCTCGCCGTATTGGTCCACATACTTGACGCCCTGCACGCGGTTGTTCAACTTATTCAATACCAACCCCGTCGCCCGGCTGTTGATCTTCACGAACAGATTGGGCCTACCATGGGCGGGCCTTAGATAAGCCCGCGAAGTGCTCATCCTCAGGCCATCGTCCACCATCACCTGGGCCACAGAAAATCCTGGAATCAAAATTATTCAAATCGTATGTTTCAAATTTTCTAAAAAATCAAAATGATAACACGAACATAATCGTTGAACATTTTTCACCCGTGTTCATGTACAGCAACATCGTATAATAACACATTTTCGTTACGATAACCGCGGTACCCGGTAATACTTGCGGTCGCCCATTTCGGTCTAACAAGTAACGCATATTTATAATATTGTTGACCGAGCAATATTACCATTAATAATGCATCACTTTAATCCCTCCTCCTCTCCGATCTCATTTGAACTTCTCGCTCTTTGAGCATATTTGGGGATCGTCAATGCGATTCGAGTAATTTTTCAAAACAGATCCCAAAAACTTATCATACAATTTTTACTCGACCGACTTTAATGCTCAGTGTCAAATTATTGCTCTAAGTGTACAAAATAAAACCGAATATTGGTAGATCACAACGTTTTACTTTTAAAGTATTACCACAACTATCTCCCCTAAACGGTTTATCAATACTAAACGCATAATAACAAAAATAACATGTACATATACCTACCGGTTAGCATACAAAACGTTACGGAATGTACGTTTATAACATAATTCATATATAATATAAATCGAACGATCGTAAAAAAAATCTTTTAAAGTGTATATTGCTTAAACTACTTGTCAACATAATAAAATAATAATAATAATAATAATAATAATTACACATGTTGTAGAACCCTTCAAATAATACAATATAAAAATACTCGTGTGGAAAATACAACAAAAAATGTATATGTAGACCGCGTATGTGATAACGTAGCAGATATTCATATTATAATGTGCACCTTACATTGTCAATTTATTTTTTCACAGTCGTAGTGTGAAAATATTATTTTCTTGCCGCGTTTCAATTCGGTATACATTTGTACACAAATGCGATTTAATTAAATCACATAAAAGTATTCATCGTAACGTACACGAATGGTATTGTACTGTACAAGCGTGTAGGTATATTATAAACGACCATTTATTGTGACGAAAAATGCAGTGTCTGGTCGATAACGAAAATTTTGTTTAATTATACTGTGGCGAGTAAACCGTAATGTTACATTGCCATTATATTATTATTTGTTCGTCTTGCCCGGGACCAATCACGATTCCTCTTCCGTGTAACGGACACTTGTATGTCTGACTCTGTGGTAAGTATTCCAGGTGTTATTGCAGTATCGACGCGTCTACATACGTGGGGCGTGCGTAACGCCGACCTGTGGTTAAACTGTGTCAACCGACTGTACTATTTGTTGTGTACTCGATCAATTAGTTATGTCTTTTTAACAAAGTGTAAGAAATTCACAGAAAAAAAAATACAATACAATCGCCATGCGAAAAACTTTTGAGAAAAAAATTAAAGATTATTTCGCATTTTTAATTTTTTAACTATACGATAGTAGAAGATAATAGATAATAGAAGAATCGTAAAATTAGGAATTCGTCACGAAAAATCAGCAAAAATCTCCGTATAACACCTATTTGAAACTCCGCGATACGGTAAACTGTCAACCCATCCTGTGGCATAGCCAGGATTTTTAAATGGAGGGGGCTAACCACTTTTTTGGATAAGTAAAGTAAGAGAGGATATGAGAATTCACCTTTAACCCCCCCCCCCATCATCTATCACTAAGTTTCTAAACGTAATTCAAGCATTTTAGTATAGTTTTAAAAATATTTATTAATATATAATTTATAGTAATAATAATAATAATTTTAGTTTCAATACTCAGTCACTTGCTCCACTCTGACAGCTGCATCCTCTTAGGCGAATTTCTGGCAAATTCAGTTATTATTTCACTTTCATCGAATTGCTCTTTTTTATTTATATTAGCCATAGTGAACCCATTCGGTCTGTTTTCCGACATGGTGCTTCTTAAAAAAATTTTGAAGTGATTAAGTGCTGAAAACGTTCTTTCCGGAGTGAAAGAGGTTACTGGTAACGTGGCGAATAATTGTAAAAGTATTTTAATGTTAAGTCGAAGATTGGTGCGATGAGAGAGTGAATCAAGAGCAGAATTTGGTTTTGGAATCGTATTTTGACTCCATTGTTGCCTCCATATGAACAGGTCAACTCTGATTGTAGACGAGGTATCATCATGGAGATCTTGGACATATATTTTAACAGCTTTTATAATATTTTTATCGTCATACATATTTAAATTGGTCGGAATAAGTCCTTCAAGTGCCATAACATCAATAAGCCTTTGATTAAAACGAGCATCCATTGATTCAATTAAATAGTCAAGACACATTATACATATAAACACGGCCCATGGGGGGCTATAGCCCCCTTAGCCCCCCCCCTTGGCTACACAACTGCATCCTGTGTAGTATTACAGATAAATATAAGAACAATTTACGTAAGTGTACATGTATGTAATTGTATGTTTACGTATATTGGAGAGTTTTGAGGCATTCGATATTTCAAAAATATAAATCATTAATAACTAGTTGATACGTAATTCAAACTGTAATACAGTAAACTATCGTTAATCTGGCAATATTTTATCTTAAAATGTAGTCTTAAAAGCATAATTTGAAAAAAAAAAAAAAAAAAACCAAAAACAAATTTATAACTTTTTAAACCTGTAACATCCAAAGATTAATTCAAAGTATGTATGTATGTATTATTTATGTGATTTAATAAAATAAACTTAAGTTTTTCACTAAGTAAAAATGCGTTATTATGTGAAACTTCATTAATCTGAAATTTTTATTAATCCGACAGACCTTTGGTCTAGTATCTGTCGGATTATCAAGATTCTATTAAATTAAGAAATTTTTGATTTCATATTTATATTAATAGCCATATAAACAAATAATTAATATAAATAATGTGAAAATCAATATGAGTAAGTGAATTAAATGTATTTTCAAATAATTTAAAACACCAACTATTATACTTGACGTAATATAAATATAAAAAATTTTTAAAAAAAAAGTTCTATTACATACGTTACATATCTTTTCTAGTAAAAAAAACTTGGAATGTTGGTATTGCGTTATTAACGATTTTCATTAGAAATATACGAATTCTTGGCAAGATATTTCATTAGAGAAAATACCGTTATCTTATAATATTTTTATTTGAATTAAAATTCTCGGATTTAATATTGGCACAAATAAAGTGACAACGGTCAATGATTGATACGTATATAATATGTAAAACCAGTTTCCCCATGTGTTATAGCCGTTGAATATTTTCATGGATGGTTATATTGAAATTCAATATTTTGTAAATTAAAAATACCACAAAACACGCTTCTCGTTCGTTCGCTGTTATAGTTTTTTTTATGTTTCGAATTACAGATTAAGTTTAAAAAGCCAAATGGTATACATTTGATGGACATGCCGATGCAAAAGATGATTTTATACCATTGGATGATTATGTATATATACTTTGTCCGGAAAAAAATCAAATTATTTACATGATATATTTCGCATTTGTTCTATAGGCAATACATTCCTCCGGGGCAACGACTTTCGAGGCCTACAATTACCAGGCCTATTTCGTCAAGGACGAGAACGGATAATTCTTCGCGATGCACGTGGACCACCACATTCCAACTTTATTTATATTTATAATTATCACAACAACGCATTTTTGATTAGGGAAATCAGGTTTCACGCAGTAATTGCAGACACTCATCTCGTATGCGTATGCACGTGTTACGGTGACCACGTACGAAAATAATAAAACCTAAAACTATATACGTATACATTTGTATAAGATATAATGTGAGTAACAAGCGTTATTCGTGGCTCGTTATTTTAATCGAGTAGCATGTGTACATATTTCAAAGCATTGAGACGCTGCGGCGAAAGTATATCAATGGATTATGATAAATCCAATAGTAAATGTTTATAGATTTAACGTCAGACGCGTGTTTGAAAGTTTCTATGATCTATTTGTAACTAGCGAAAACAACCGTTTAAAAAGTATTTAACGAGAAACATGAAACACGTTTCCGTACACAAAATGTCCGAGATTATGATAAAAACGTACGCGGTAGCTTTTCGTGTTTTAGTTGTTACTCGTAACTAGTGGTATAGTTACAGGGGGAAGGGGTGTAAGAGGTATCCACCCATCCCCCAGATTTTTTTTTTAATAATATTTAATTATATTTATTAATATTTACATATTATAGTAAAATTATAGGGTTATTTTCATTTTACTATGGTTAGGTATATATTAAAAATTGAGTAACAAAATAATTTTCATTAAACACGGGACATATAATAATAATACCATTTTAAATGTCATATTATTATATAGGATCTTGTATTAAGATTACTAAGAATATTATGAATGGACTATTAAATACTCCCTTCCCCCCCCAGAAAAGAATTTATTCACGCCACTGCTTATAACCCGTGTCACGTCGTTTTAAACATGCGTTCTAAAAAACAATTTTTGCGACAAAACGTCTTCTGGTATTTTTTTTTTTCCACTAGAAACTATCAAACCGTTGTATGAAAATATTTGCACAATCTTACTAAGGTGTAAATCAAATATAATAGGTATGTAGAAAAATATCAATATCAAAATTATATCCGTATGAGAGTTTATTGCGTTTATTAGTCGTATAGTTGTAATGCACATAGGTACCTGTTTGATTGTGGCCGTTTAGATCGCCGGTCCTGTAGCCGAGTTCCACTCCGGCCCGCACTATGGAATCGGCCATTGGCGGACGGTGCGCGAACTGTTGCACCGATATCGGACCGTCGAAACCGTGGTAATCGGGCTCGACCAGACCGGGGTTGCGGTTCGCCTCGGACTTCTTGAAGTAGGGCAGCACGTCGTCGTATCCCCAGCCGGTGATGCCGGCGTCGCGCCAACCGTCGTACAAGCGTCGGTGGCCCCTGGAGTACATCATACCGGTCATGGCCCCCGTGCCGCCCAACATCTTGCCGCGCGGCCACGCGCATATGCCGCCGGTGGCCAGGCATGCGTTCTCCTGCGGCTCGGTCAGGTACCGCCAGTCCAGCTCGGTACCCATCGCCGCAGATGCGAACGCCGGCACCGACGTGGCGGTCGGTTCCTCGGGACCGGCCTCCAGCAGGCCCACCGTCCAACCGGGCACCTCGCTCAGCCGGGCCGCGACCACGGAACCGGCCACGCCGCCGCCCACCACCACGAAGTCCAGCTCTTCCGGGTACTCCAAACCGGCCGGGAACCGGGTGGCGGTGGTGCGCCGGCGGCACGGGTCCGCGACCGAGCACTGCGACCGGATCACCAGGTCGACCAGCGACATGAAGAACGCCAGGCTGCCGGTGCTGCCGCACGACCCGGACAGGAACGACGAGTCGAACCACTTGCACTCGCAGCTTTCGGGTGGCATCGTGTTCGCGTACGGCCGGTGGTCGATCGTTGACGAGCAGCGGACTCGTAACAATACCGTTTCGTACCCTCAAGCGTATTACGTCGTACGGCCTCGGTCCGATGTTGTTCGATCGATTTGGGAGACAGAAAAGGATTCCGCGCTCGGCACCGCCACCGTTTTCGCTTTGATATCTAGCACACGCGTCGTCGAACGCAGTGAAACAAGTCGAATAACACAACGATATACGGTCCCGTAGTCATTTCACACGCAACCGAAGGCCTCGGAGATTATTCTACACTGAACTCGAAATCTGGTCTTGAAATAACAAATATCAATTGAAAATGTATATAGACTTGGCGCTTGGATGTCCCGTGGCCAATCAACTTTCTCTATTGTTTCAAGCCCAGTAGTGTATACGGTATATTATAATCGTATAATAATCCGCGGAGTGGGCATATAGAACATATATATATTTATACGCGTGCATAAGAAAGTAAAAACGAATTAAAAAAATAGTTTTTTTTTCGTCGCGTACTTTCGGATATCCTGGTCGGACGACTAACAAGTTCCCGGAAACCAGTTTCAAATGAGGAGAAGTAAATTGAAAAAATAAATAGGCTTTTAAAAAATTAGTTAACATCTGCGGTGTGCGGCATACGAATCCTCCGCGAGAAAAGTTGATGACACGAATGACACGTTTATCCGCCCGTTGATTAATTAATCCGTACCAATCATCTGTAACATACATTCTCCGCATCGTTTTGTCCATGGCACGTGTACATAGTGATACGTTTTCATATATTTAATATTTTTTTTTTTTTTAATTTAATAGTGGTATAAGCACTTGTGATTATTGGAATACAATCTATATTATTAGTTAAAACGCATTTAGAAATAATTTCTACTCATATGAATAATACTAATATTATTTTGGATAAATATTTGAAATTAAGAAACCATCTAGCGACAATACTTCGGAAGAAGTGGTTTATATATAAATGTATATTATCTATACATTTATATTTTAACTGTACTCGTATTCATATTCTGTATTGACCAGCTTATTCAACAACTGAAAAGTTTATGGACATCTTTTGCTTAAGTCTTCTCGTAGAATTACTCTAAGGGAGTTTGAGAATAACTCAAGGGTTAGAGGGCTTAAGTGGATATATGATCGATTGTACAATTTTCTATAGTGTTGTTTTGCAACTTCTCTAATAAAATATATATGTAAGTCAGTATATGAAGAGTGTTATTGGAGACATACAGAGAAGTGTTAGTGATAATTCGATGGATTTTTTATTAAACCGCTTATATTTTATGAATTATTGTCCTTCTAACAGATTTGAGGTATTCTCAATAGTACTACTAGTACTACGGAAAATATTCGTTTAAGGATAATTTGATCATATAAATGTGTTCAGCCCCGTTTTTTATTGAAATTTAATCATAAATATTTAACACCATCCAACAATATTTCTTTATATTTCTTTATATGGCTTTACATAGGCGTAATTTGTGGGTGGCTTGGGTGTGCTTATCAACCCCATTTTCAAAATTAGCACCCCTAAATGTGTTTATGTTGATTTACATTCAAATACTCATTACTCATTATGTATATAAAAACAGAGTTTTTATTGTATAAATATATACATTTTTTATGTATATAGTTTTTTTTTTCACGTCTGGGAAAACTCTTAAGATTTAAAAAATTACCTATTTAATGTACTACCACATGCTGATTTAAAATTTAAAAAAGGTCTTAGAAAAAACTTTTGGACCTATATTTCTATCCGAAAAAGTATTAAAAAAAATAAGATACAAACATCATTATAAAACCATTATATCTTTCGCTTCAATCAAAATCTAAAAGTGATCATATGAGGAAACATTTGAGTTTACAGACAGGTAATTCGTTATATGCGCAATAAAAATATAAAATGAAAGTGAACAATTTAAATTTAGAAATATTCATATATTTACCAAATATTTTAGTAACTGTTAAACTGTATAGGTTGCGGGTGTTTATAACCATTAAGAAACATAAAAAAGATAAAAGGGCTTTAGCACCCCCAGTATTTTCATTGAAATTCCCCCCCTGTAGCTTTATATATAAATATTTCTATATAAAGTTTATATAAGTATAAATATAAAGTTTTCATTCTCACGGTTGTATAGTATTTAAGCTTTAAAGGTTAAGATAGTGTACATATATAAATGATTGATAGGAAAACAATTAGTACATAAACCCGGTTATTTAACATTATTAGACGATTGGATTTTGAAAATATTATGTATATAATGTTCAGTCTAATAAATACATTTTTTTTTTTACTCCAAATCACCCTTCTTCATATATTTTTTAATCGTTATACATTATGTTATCTTACAGTATATGGTATTCAGATAATAATAAATAATATATTATAATTACTAATAAATCGTATTAAATCCAAGTCATATTTTTGCGACGATATCATATTGACTGTTATGTATATAGTCAGAGTTCTTAGAACATATTTTGGAACACGACTTATAGGCTTTCATTTTTTAAAAATTTACCACTCGTATCAACGTCAACTGTTGATTACATTACACAATAGCGGTTCACCACCATCGTTTGACCGTCTTCTTGGCGAACCTGGATTTGAAAGTTCTCGTGTGCCCGACCCAATCGCGTTTTATCATGTCTGAAGCCTTTTCCGCGATCATTATCGTCGGCGCATTCGTGTTGCCGTTCACTATCGTCGGCATTATTGATGCGTCGACCACTCGCAGTCCGCTTACGCCCCTCACCCTCAAATTCTCATCCACCACGGCATACTGGTCCTCGGCCGGACCCATTTTGCATGTGCCCACCGGGTGATAAATGGTCATGGTATAGTGACGGGCTTGGCATTCCCAGTACGCGTCGGACATGAACGAGTGCAGTTCACATCCCGGGGTTGGTATATTGTGTAGGGTGGTGTTGATGTTGCGCAAGGCCGCGGTCCGACTCAATGCATATCCTATCTTGGCACCCTCTACCAGGATTTTCACATCTCTCGGATCGCTCAAATAATTCGGCACAATTTTCGGAGCGGTATATGGATTGGAACTAGTTATTTCGATGTAACCCCGGCTGTAAGGCCGCAGGAGCAAAGGCGCCAGCGTGAAAGCGTCCTGGTAGAGAATGGGTTCGAATACCTGTTCGTAATACTCATCGGTTACTCCGACGTCTCTTTTGTTTAACAAGCCGCCGTCATCATTGTCCCCAGCAGTGGCCATAAATAGTTGGATGTCGGGCCATTCGGTATCTTCGTTGTAACTGTATCATAAATATAACGTGATTAGATAGCTTTTTTTTTCAACAGCCACACGCAGAACTGTGTCGACAAAATTTAATTTAAAACTGTTTTTCGTTAATTAAATTCAAAATTAAACTTACATTGTGTTCACAAACCCCATGGCTTCACCTAGGGGTATTCTATAGAGTGGTCCCATTTTATCGCGAAAAAATTGAATAAACGAGTTCAACGTCAATACTCTCGGTAGAACTACGCCCATCCCGAGTGGACTGAATTTGTCTGGAGAATCGAACAAATACGTAACGCCACCCATCGCGATGTGGTCTTGTAGATTCTGCCCCACACCGGGCACGTGTTTAGTGATTTTAACTCCGGCTTTGCGTATTTTATCGGCAGGTCCTATCCCCGACAACATTAATAAATGTGGGGAATTAATGGCACCTGCCGACAGTACCACTTCTTTCTCGGCTTTCACCAGTGTGGGTATTCTGCCCAGTTTCGATATCAGCACGCCAGTAGCCCGACCATTTTCAAATTCGATTTTTAAAGCATGCGTATGTAAGCTGATGTGAAGATTTGGACGGTCTATGATCGGTCTCAGAAATGCTTTAGCCGTGCTACACCTCAAACCGTTCCTCAGAGTCCCTGCAAAAATTGAACGTAACATGAATAATCAAGATAAATAATAACAATATGAAAATTTTATCAAAGTAATTTGATCCTATCTCAGCAAAATTATTACTTAAAACCACATACCTTGGGACCGTGTGAATCCCGTCTGACTTTCACCGTTTATGTCAACCTCGTCATAGCCAATCTCCTTTGCGGCTTCCAAAAAATTGTACACAATTGGTGATTGCGATCTGAAATGTTCCACCGTCAAGTAGCCCCCTTTTCCGTGATACTTCGAGTCCATGAGTTCCGGTATTCTTATGTCTTGGGACTTGATAAAATACGGTAGTACGTCTTTGTAGCTCCATCCCTTATTGCCTGCGTCGTACCAAGCATCATAATCCTTTTTGTTACCTCTGACGTAGAACATGGCATTCAGAACGCTGCTGCCGCCAATGACTTTGCCGCGAGGCCAACTAGATCGGTTGCCATTAAATCCCAGACACGATGAATGACTGGGCTCTGTTTTATATTGCCAATCAACAGAAGTTCGCTGGAGGGAAGGATACAACATTGGTATATCTGACAATGTTGGCTCGTCGATGCCAGCCTCTATTAATAGAACCTATAACAAAAAATAATGATTAATTAATTTTCTTTCTAAGTATTTTATTTCTTGTATTACGATTACATAACTCGTTCTATTACAATAAACCGGGACATTTTTTAATTATATTATACATATTTTTAAATTATATTTTATCGAAAAGTCATATGCTATTTATGAAATTAAAAAAGCAGCCAAATTCCCTGACAAATATTTTTAATTTAGAAAGAAGACATTGAAAAATACATATACAGGCTGTATAAAAGCGGTTGACTCTTGGAAGGATTTTCTGTGTCAAAATAACTATCTTTTGAGATGTTGCATAGAACTTTTGCTAGGCTTTTACTATTAATTCTAAATCGTTTAACTAATAACCTAACCCTCAAACTTAAATTATTTAATATTTTCTTAATATTTTTATTTAACAAATATATATTTAATCACATTTCACTAAAAAAAAATATTATCGTTGACACATACTTAACAATTACTTATCAGTGGACAAAATATTAAACCGGACTTCTTAAATTACCGTAATGATGCGAAAACAAGCATTGTATACCTAGTAAGTAATGATTCATTTTTATCATTAAGATAACATATATATAGTTTCATGTGCACCTTATTAATAATTATAAACACGATAGAGTGTGATAAATTAAAATACATATAAATAACATTCGCGAAAGAACTTAATTCAATTGTTTTAAATAACGATTGATTTAATAGAAAATTATATTCATTTTTATATGAACACAAAATTCCTTCGACTGTTTTCGAGCCATTCAAAACTAATTATTTTGTTGTCAATTAATGCTAAAATAATAAGAATCAACATGTTATTCAAAATTCAGTGTATTCGAATGATCGACTTTCGCTGGTGACAACTCGCAGTTAGTCTTACAGTCATAATTTAAAATATAATAATAAAAATAATATGGTTTTAGGACGTAATAATTTACTCGTCCAACCCTATGTAGTATTGCATAAGTATAAATAATAATATTTCATTGGTAAACGGTTATATGGTAAATGAAAACAATTGACTTCAATACATTTGATTCGTGAACAGGTATTAACATAAACAAGATAAAAATATAATAATATTTTAAGATTATAAAGATTATAAAAGTATAATAATTTTCTGTAAAAATCAAATAAATCAATAGGATTAAATAAGAGGATTTAAAATCATTTTTATCTCCTTAATAACGTTCGTTATTATTCATTATTATCATTATTGTCTTTTAGAAAATACTTGTTTAATTTTTTTTTAAGAATTTTCTAATTCTTAATTTTTTAAGCCGAAACCGCGTAGTTTTGTAAGCAGAATACGTTATAACTACAAATTTTTCAACTTGATTTTTCTTGTGTACTTACTGTTATATCTTTAACAACCAATATTGAAATATTGAAAACAAAATAATAGGTTCAATTAAAACCAATGCGGTTGATTTATTTTAAATTATTCTACCCGTATAAAGCAGTGGTGTAAAATTAGCTTGGTTATATTCAACAAGGAGAACTTAAAAGGACATAAAATGATTTTTATACCAGCGACGTCACAAAAATATACGATCCTAAATCTAAATAGTTGTGTGTTTTGGAAACACGTACATAAAGAGGAAAATAAAGGGAGAGTAAAACACTAGTGTATTTTGTTTCGTGCTTTTCGATCGACGATTGAGTACACCACAAGTTTCTTGAAAAGCAAATAAACGAATGCGAGGAACGTTGCGTCAAATAATTTGACTTTGATAACAATGTATCTTGATTTTATATTAATAACAATTGTGACCAATTAAACCTGATGACTTTTAGAATTTTTCGGATAAATTAAAAAAAACATTTGAAAAAAGACCAATGCGTTTGGTCCGGCTTATTAGATTATAACAATATTACCGTCCAGTTGGGGTTTTCGGACAAACGGTTGGCCACGACCGAACCCGCCGAACCACCGCCGATCACCACGAAATCGTACTTGTCCTTGATCTCGGCGACCTGGAGGTCCATCAGCCGGTGGTCCGCGTCCTCGATGTCGGGCCGGAAGAACAGTACGGCCACCCGGATGAGCATTATGTAGCTGACGCTGGGCCCGTACGAGATGGCGATGCGCGTGGCCAGCCGGGCGGCGAACGCGTTTGGCGCCATCAGCGTTTATTGTCGCGACGGAACAGCCACTGGCCGCGGCAAGTTAGCGCGCGCGTGACGTCTCGATCGTAGCACTCGCGGGCACGTGGGTTTTCGTTGGTTTTTTCAAAATTTTCAATTTTTCCCTTTCTTCTTATTTTCGTTTTTTTCTATTTGTTTCTTTTTATTCTCTCATCGAAAACGTGTAAACACTGCCGCGCGGAAAACGTGTACCGATTGCTCACAGCGTTATCCGCCGGCACGATGCGAACATACAACGTGCCCTACGTCCACGGGTTCAGCACGCGAAATTCGTTATTGTTCGGACACCGCGATGCGCGGACTCGTTCGTTTCGCCGGCGACACATTGTTTGTAAAAAAAAAAAAAAACAAAAAAAAAAAACAATATTGCATAATTTAACCGCGTCGACCAGCCACCGATTTCTCCCTCTATTCGGGACGCGCAGGTCTTCACCGCACGATGTCACATTTTCAAGAACAATGAACGTGCGTACATAACGTCCGGTGTATCAAATACATTATCGTAAAACGTTTGTACGTTTCGTTTTCGTCGGCTCTGTTTATTTAATATTATTATCATTATTATTATTATTTAAAAACTTCTTTTCTTATCGTTCCTCGTCGTACCCCGTGATCCCTCCGTACACGAAGTTGTTGTAACATTTCACGCGCGGTTTTTTCGCGTGCCGGAATCCCTCGAACTTCGATTTCGCTAAAAATACCATCAACTTATCGAGCGCCTAACGACCCGGGGCCATGGAGGCGCGCTCAGACCTGTTCACAAATTCTTCATCGTTTTCATTTTCACTGTATTGCCTATATCTGTTTTTCGATCAAGAAATCTTTTATTGATTATCTTAAACCAATACACCGGTATGACGTAGAATAATAGTGTCCACGTGCCACGGCTAATACCGTGTTGTAAAAGACATTCGATTCGTTGATTATTATTGAGTTAAATTTTTAAAGGTAACATTGAACAATACTGACACATGCGAGAAATTACGAATTCAATATTATTTGTTTAGTATTTGTACCGTACCATGGACATGATATAGTATAGTGTCATACTATCACACGGAGTACAATACAAATTACACTATGAGACGACATTATTGTTTTAAGCGTTTAGACGATCACAGCATCTACTTGAGCATGACGACAAATACAAAAAATCGATTTCTCTGATCACGCGCATAAACTACGGGAGTAAAATAAATAAATTGTATATTTTCTCTATGGGGATTATACTTACGTGAGGGGGGGGGGTATGTCACGCGTTGATAGAACGAACAAATCGTGTAGACCTGTGACACGTGCGACCAGACTTATAAAAATCTAGCCGATTTTTTTTTTTTTTTAAACTCCATTAAATACCAATGCGATTACGCACGTTATGTTATGTTTGTACGTAAATCAGAAAAAACGAAGTTCGGATGGAGTTTAACGATGTATAAAGATCGTATTATAATTCTACTGTCATTTTTTTTTTTATCTTTCTCTCTTCTCTCTTTTTGTACATATTAAAATTAGTAATAATGTAATATTTTTTAAAAAAAAATGTATAGTATCTAAATGTTGTAAATATTGAAAGCCAGTAACCTTATTTGTTGAGGCTTTAAATAAATATAAAAAAAAAAAAAAAAAAAAGTAATCGTGTTATACATTCATACAATAATAATATAGCACAATACACAAGTTCAATGGAACGGAACAAATGTAATAAGCGTATAACCAGTACAATTTTATACACGTGTGTTTATACTTATACATTTATAACGACAATGTAATACATATATATATACATACTCGTATTAATACAATTGGGTGAGAATTACATAATGTCGTGTTTCGTATACAACCGTTGTGAGTTAAACAAACACTACAGATAAAGGTGCCATGATTCTATATAATAATAATAACAATAATAATGAAATAAAATAAATAGTCTGAACTACAATCATAATATATGTAGATACAACCATATCAGATGTGTGCGGTGAATTACGCGATATATTAATAAAACGCACACGTTTTTTTATTTGTAGTGTGCATTGTTTTAGTACATATAGAGCACACGTGCTTGCATTGTATACAGTGGTGCAACTAGGGGGGGTGCAAAAAGTTCTTTAGCAGCCCCAAGTTAAAATTTAGCGTCCCCTTGTTTTTTCATGTCCAACTATTATTATTTTAGTGAAATACCATGAATTTTATATTTTTTAATTATGGAAAATTTCCAGAAAAAATATATAACTATTTGATCGTATGTTATATAATATAATTCATTATAATTTATTCCATATTCGGATATTCGGATATTTCTATAATTGTCGGACGATTAACTAAAAGGTATACATTACGGATACTGTAATATACTGTATATTTCCAAACATTGATACTATGCTTGTAAATCTTAAGTACATATTTTCTAAGAAAAAATTACCAATGACTTGTTCAATCAATAAATTTATAAGTTTAAACAATGATAGAAGTCTAGAGTTTATCAATAGTTATAATTTATATTAAATTCAAAAGTAAATTTCAATCATTACTAAATAATAATTTATAATTAGGGTATTTTATGTGTAAAGATCGATGTATTAAAAGCTGAAATGCTAGTGGTTAATAATTGAATACCACCAAACTTTACACCAGAAGTTATGAAAGATAACATGAAAAAAGATTCCTTCCCAAACTTATACAAACTTTTGTAAATTGCAATAACAATTCCGATAAGTTCTGCTACTTGCGAGCGAAGTTTTTTGACAATGCAATGGATAAAAAACTGGCTAAGATCTTAGCTTTAGCAAAGGCTTACCAATTTATTTTTGTTGAATATTGAAAAAGATTTATTAAATCAGCTAAACACCAAAATTATTTTGAAGAAATATTGTATGAAACCAAGAAAAATTATGCCAAATTTTTTATGAAAAAAATAATTTTTACAAATAATAATTTTCTTAAAATAAATTACAATAAAAATTACAAGACTGCAAAAAACTTGCAATGTGGGTTTTGTTTTGGTCTTGGTCTTATAGACTCAATCCTGATCTTGGTCTTGCAGAACCATTGTTGTATTGGTCTTGGTCTCGCAGTAATACTCGATGAGAAGCTATTAAATAACCATATTATTGGTAATTTATTCGTTTTCGTGAAATCAAATCGAATAAACTCTCTCTTCAAATAAATATACAAGATCGTATTAATTCAAAAAGATTTAATCTGCTATAGAAAGCAAAAGTTACGAACTAAATTCCTTGCATGTTAATTTTTAACAAACACAATTATACCAAATATACTTTGTAAGTGTATTTAAAATTATTCTGATAGCTGGAAAATAACAAATAAGATTAATTGATCTATTCAAAAAATGTCTTTTAAACTTCGAATTAAATAAATACGTTAATTCTACAAGCACGAAAAAAAATGTTTATTATTGTACTACAATTATTGCATAATATTTTGTCTAGTTTACATTTTTAGTAACCATTCATTGTCTGCGTTTGGATTGCGTTTCATGTTCACAGCACATTACACTACAATACAAATGGCATGATTTATTACTATACCAAATTTCGCATTGTAACATTATTTAAACACTTAAAACTAAATTAAACATGTTCATGAATGTCGACTTAAATACCAAAAATAAAAAAAAATATATTCTATATAAAATGGGATAGAATTTGTTTCATTTTTTCTCTTTCAACTTTCAAAGTGATTTGAATTTAATTAGCAGAAATCCGTAACATTTCAATGGAAAAAAAACTCAACTAAATACTATAAACATAAATTAATGATTAGAATAAATATAAATATTTTGCATAACATATATATGTCCTAGATTCGTATTTAGGTATACATACACTAAGCTGTTAAACATATTCCGAAACTAAAATAACCAGGTCATTATAAGCCGATGCAAATATTTTTGACTACGTATTCACTACGAAAAATAGGTCATTATAGAAAAAAAAATTTACTTCGAACTAATATTCTAATTAATGTCGATTTTTTTAACGAATATAAAAATATTAAAATTATTAACCATTAATATTATTGGTAATTTTTATAATTGAAACAGTTTTTAACCGGTGCTTATAACTTAACAGTATAACTTTGCGGTTTTTAAAAACACCCATTTTGGATTAAAAGTTTATTTTTAAACACTATGTTAATTTTTGAATTAAATATTTTAATATATAACTTATAAGACATTTACACTTAAAATTTTCTTTAACGTTGACTTCTTCTGCACAAGCTAAGAATGTATGATTTTCATTTATTTATATTTTTAATGTTAATTTTTTCATCTGTCGTAAGAGTTTATAAATTTGTCTTATTGTTACTTTAGGAA
The DNA here is from genome assembly GCF_003268045.1 of Sipha flava. NCBI lineage: Eukaryota > Metazoa > Arthropoda > Insecta > Hemiptera > Aphididae > Sipha > Sipha flava. Next base: position 902,732 of record NW_020271714.1, read on the forward strand.
AAAAATACTATATTTTTTTTCTATAAGAAAATTCAAAATTATATTTATAAATTGGTACTTACATCTTTTTAACATCAAACATTTATAATATTAATCATTGCAATCACAATAATTTGTATCAATATTTCTATAGAATAACTGTGGGAATTAACTTGAATATTGCTTTTGGTAGGTAAAAATATTTCAATAAGCCGTACTTATTTTATACATTTTTAATAAAGTATATTAAAAGATAACAAAAAAAATAATTTTATAGTCTGAACATATATCCCTCTATTAAATTAAGCACATATGTTAAGGTGTTTCTAATGTGAAGCGCCTTCAAGTCAGTCACCGTAATTTTACATAATATAGCTAATAATATTACTTATTGTACATCCTATTACAGACTGTAAATAATTATACAAAATGGTTTTGAAAAAATAAAAATAAATATATATGAACTTTATAGTATTAGCGTATAGGCAATTCAATGAACACAAGTGTGTACACGGAGCACTTAAATCTTAACCGCATTCATAGTTATTGTTTTCGTAAGAAACTGTAACAAATAATATGTAATATGTATTATTTTTATGCATCAATAATAACTCTTATTTAATAATAGTAATATAGAACTTGTTATACTTCATAGATTATTAATTAGTAATTTCTAATTCGTTTGAAGTGCAATGTGCGTACATTCATTTTCCCTTAGTCAATGATGAAATAAACGTTATACCATTATTATATTTTAATAACTGAACGTTCAAATAAATATCAATACTCGTTAAACTACTTCCAAATTCACCGTCAGCATCGACATAACTAATATTTTTTTATACACATGATGAGACGTTAAATTATTTATTATATTATAGTATACAATATAATGAGGACTTGATTCGAATTGATTAAGTAGGAAGTTGAAACAAATATATTACAAATTCAATAAATTATAACTTTCATAAAACAATGGTTTTTTTATATACAAATAAATAACACAATATTTAATATAGTCTAACACAATCAATTTAAATTTAGTAAAGGTAATTGTCACGATAATACTGCATAATATTATAAACAATTATTGATAAATCACAATGACGTAGCGAACAAAGTTTTGCAGGAGTTGTAGGCCATCTTCAGATTTTTATAGCCAGCGTACATGATAGACGGTAGCTTATTTTAAACATCGAAAATTCTTTGCATCGACATTTTTCAACAACGAAAACCTGTCTATGACGAATATTTAAAAAAAAAAAACGAGATTTCACGGTCGTATGACCTTACACGTTTACACTTTACACGTTTAAACGAATACTCCGATAGAGTGAGTACTTACTCCGTGTAACAGACGATAATAAAAAAAAACCATTCGTCGACAGAATTTCCTCTGTATACTCCGTGGCAGGGGTGGACTGGGATCGAGAGGTCCGGAAGGGTGGATACTAAACTGGACCTACTTTAAATTTTAATTAATAAATATTTTTAGTTAATTGTGCTCAATTCATCCAAATTCGGATATTCTAATAGTAAATGTTTGGTGTTTTACCATTACATTTTATATACGGGTAATTAATATGACACTATTGAGGGCTCAGGAGGCGATCGCTCCTTTACCTCCCTGGCCAGTCCATTTATGCTCCATGGTGTAACCTAACAGAAGATTTATTCACTAGTATTTTGTGGACGAATCATGTTAACATTTATTTTTAAGAATCTCTTATTTTAAAACTATTGCTTTTGATAGAATACGAATACGAATGATAAGAAATGTGATGGATTCTAAAAAAAGAGTGCTAATGTCGGCCGTCGGTGCTTAAGGCGAACTCTCTACTAGTAAGAAGACGTCCTGCCTACGAACATCCGTATAGGTTTATTATAATAAAAAATTATTATACGCATTGATAAAACAAATAACAATGAGGTGATGAAAATGACATTTCACTCCTGCGAAATTCAAAGATCGCCGGGCCATCGCTACATGTTAGTTCAACGATACGTTTCGTGATCAGCTGATATTATTGCAATAACAATATAAATATAAATATCATCATTGTAATCATCTCTTTTTGAGCCATTTTTCTTTGATCATGTCAGCCGCCTTCTCGGCAATCATTATAACCGGAGCGTTTGTGTTGGCGCTGACCAACGTGGGCATGATTGACGCGTCTACCACCCGAAGTCCCCTGATACCGTACACTCTCAGTTGCGGGTCGACTACAGCAGTCTTGTCCCACTTGGGGCCCATCTTAGCCGTGCCCACCGGATGGTAAATGGTCACTGTGTAATGCCGGACCATACATTCCCAGTAAGCGTCCGTGTGCTTCGGCACGGTCACGCACCCCGGGAACGGAATGTTATGCAATCGGCTGCCGTATCGGCGGAAAGGCGCTGTTCGGGACATAGCCACTACGAACTTGACGCCCTCCACCAATGTGTCGATGTCCTGCTGTTCCGTGAGATAGTTCGGGATGATTCTGGGATACGTAAACGGATCGGAGCTTCGCAACAGTATTTCACCGCGACTTTTGGGTCTCAGCAACATCTACAAAGAGTGTAACAACATATCAGACGTTTACGCACGTAATATTCAAACGCATAATACACATATTTACATTATTATTTCGACAGGAAAAAATATGTCAATAGTTAACGCGAGCATTTCGAACATTTAATTGATCTTGCACCAGTAATACAAATTATACATTTTATCATTCCATACAAGACGACGAAAGGGAATTTACTAGATCTTGAAAACAGACGAACTACGTTAACTGATATCAATAATTAATTTTAACAACAGCATTCTAAAACCTAATTATTACTCTTATTTATAGATCGTGATTGAATATTTACTTAATGTATATAGATTTCAATTTTTTCCCCCTTTCATGTATATCAAATATCAAATTGGAAAAAAGTTGTCTTTTCTTACAATACTAATTCTATGAATACAAAAATAACACAAATATTGTAATTGAAATCTATAAGTTTATGACATTTATGAAGAAATTTCTTTGGAATAAAACCCCTATGATCTCTATAGCAGAAAAATATTTGTGATTGTAACTTCGAAGTTAAAATCGATTTACTAACGCAATAACGCTGGATATTTGCTCTCGAATTACTAAAAATCGTTGAAATTGTCATCGAAACATAATATGACATTTATTAGCCGAATGCGTTCGTAATAATCCAACTCGCAGTATAGTAATAGTATGTACTTACGGGTATAGCAGACCAGACGTCTTTATTGTTAATTGGTTCGTACACCGATTTGTAGAAATCTTCTTTAAGCCCGTGCGCTTTCCACAGTTGTACACCTCCATCGGAATTAGTGGAGCCTGACACGAAGTGTAACTCGATGTCAGGTTGGTCTACCGAGTGATTGGCGTACTTGGTGTTGATAAACGCTAATCCTTCGACCCCACCCATGACCGTCAACGGTCCGTCGCCCATCGTCGCATAGTTCAGAACCGTCTGAACGTTTTCGATTCTTTCTTGCATCAGTGACACCTATAAACAAACCAACGACAATAACAGTTATTTCGCTTCGCTTCGTAACGACCACTAACCGTACAAGATTCGAAAAAATAAAAATAGAATTAGATTGAAAATTCTCCATGTTGAAAACAATAAAAATACCTAACATAAGAAAGACTTAAAGGTTGTCGCGAAAACATAAGAAAAACTTTTCACGACAACCTACAGCTTGCTGATTTCATATCCCTGGCAAGTTAAGTAACCGTGCTCAATACATAGTAGTGAAAACTTTCTACATTAAATATCGTATTCGATAAAATAAAAAATGAAAAAATAAGTAATTTTTCTTTTCCTTTTGTAGTTCTCGAGTCAAATTCAAGTGTAAAGAAACAATAGGATTAGAAATATTTCCTCTCGTCAACCGGTTCGGCAGTCGCTCACGATACACAACCCAGTGGTTGTGTGCACGGGAGGGAGTGTCTTCAGATCGTTTTCGCGTATGTCACGATATATTACGTGCAAGGACCTCACGCGTCGTTGGTACAAGAGAGTATACAATGTACGCGCGGTGCGCATCACCTGTTTGTTTATGAGGAACGCGAGTCCTCCTAGTCCGACGTGGTCCTGCAGATTCTTGCCGACGTCCAGATCGGCCAACACGGGTATGCCCATCTCGGTCAGGTGGCTCTTAGGCCCGATGCCGGAGAGCATGAGCAGCTGCGCGGAGCCAATGGAGCCGGCGGACAGCACGACCTCCTTGTTGGCCCGCACAAAGTATCGCGTATCGCCCTTGACTAGCTCGACGCCGTACGCAACCTTGGTCTCCGGGTCGATGGCCACGCGGGTCACTTGCGCGTTGATTGAAACGTGCAAGTTTTTCCGGAGTCGCGCGGGCCGCAGGAACGCCTTGGCCGTACTGCAACGTGCGCCCCGCCTGATCGTGCCCTGCGGTATCATGAAGCCCGTCTGCCGCTCGCCGTTGATGTCGCGGATCTCGTAGCCCATCTCCTGGCCGGCCCTTACGAATGCGTCCGCCAGCGGCGTCTTGTACGGCGCCTCAGACACCGTCAGGTAGCCGCCCATCGAGTGGTACGCGGTCCGCGCCAGGTACGGGTTCCGGTTGTCCTCCGACTTTTTGAAATAATACAGTACGTCGTCATAGCCCCAGCCCGGGTTGCCCTGCTTCAGCCAGCTGTCGTAGTCCATCCGGTTCCCGCGCACGTACATCATGTAGTTCAACACGCTCGAACCACCCAACACTTTGCCCCGCGGCCAGTTGCACCGTTCGTCTTTCATCGCTGCATGACGTCATGTTGACACAAATGAAACATCACTTATTATTATTATTATTATTATTATTATTATTATTATGCATTCCACGCGGTACGTGTAAGGGCTATAGGTGAGTTGCAGCCCGACATGTCATTAACGTGTTGGAGACCGGTGAAATGCGGCCCTGTCATATTTTATCATTAATTTAATTGCGGCCCGGGATTAATTCGCCATTCTATCTATGTCCATTGGCTTAACGTGTTCTCCTATTGAAGTTATTATAGATTTTAAACACAGTGCTGTATCCACAGTGCTGTAGCAGAAGTCTTCCCCAATGTATATGTACGTATATCAAATGTAGAAGCAATGGAATAAAAACGAAGAAAATATATGAAAAAGAAGCATTTATAAGACAACAGATGACAAAGCTAGCACAAAAAGAAATAGAGCGGTTTTATTTCGTGAAATCATTAAGTTTTAAGTTTTTGCCCAACCAATAACCCAAAAAAATTTAATTTTACCATAAATTACCATACATTTTGCCATTTTTACATAAATAATAATAAAAAATAAAAAAGTAACACTGATAGGCTGATATGAAGTGATAAATAAAATGTGGCCGCAACTCACTAACACCGGTGTAAGACGAGCAAGTATGGTAAGAGAAATAAATTGGAAACAATTACTGAGCAAAACCATCCACTGAAGGTCAACCCTCCATGACAGCTCGACCGATCGCGACTCCCTTTCACTTTTTCCTTTTTATTTTTTTTCCGAAAACAATTAAAATAATAATAATTTTTTTTTTTTTTTGGAAATTTTTATATTTTTTCAACCCACGAATATGAAATATAGATTAATAGATTAATGTACATATTTAATGGAACTTATTACTTACAGTTAAAAACATTCTGACAAAAAATATTAGTTAAGTAATAGTGCAAAGTTGAAAACTAATGCATCAATCTATTTTTATTAAAACGTACTGGTTCTAAAATTAAAATGTGTTATACTTAAATTATTCATATACTGGACGCTCGTTTTACTCATCATTATTAATCGTTACTCAATATCGTACTACTTATTTTAAATTTAAAGATAATGATAGCGATCATTCATCGCTTGCAGAAAACGTTCGATATATTTAATCGTCATTTTAAAATGTTTTAACAATTTTAGTTAATAATTTTAGAGTCGTAATAATTATTATGAAAATAAACTACAAGTATATATTTTCGAATATTGTGATAAAAATATTTTTGAGTTACCCTTTACCTCGAAATGCAAATTAAATTTATTCTAAATCTTAAGACTTGAAACTATACAAATTACTGTTATAAACTGTTTATAAAATTAAATGTAAAGATGATGTTATTATGAAACATAAAATTCAAAGTTTTTATTTAAATTTAAAAATTTACCACAAATATTAACTGGTTTTCCAGTTTTATAACTGTTTTTTTTCTAGTTGAACGATAGATAACAATTTGTAGGTTTTCAATTTTCAAATTTGAAATTACAATGAAATATTATTTATTTAAACAAATATTTGAAAAGCTGTTGTATCACATGATTTATTACACATGTCACCAAACACCTAAGTGTACAAAATTTTTATATTTTAAATATAAGAGATAATATAAAATATAAAACTACATAATTATGAACTCCAAACGCAGTTCCAGAAGTTTAATATCGGAGATAACTAAAATAAGACTAATATGATGGAGGGGAGTATGCCTTTTGTAAGCAAGAATTACAATTTAAGCAGACGATAAAAAAAGAGCCTAAGAGGGAAAAACTCTTAAAGAGGCCCAGTTTAAGGTGGGAAGACTTTGAAGAATTATAAGAGAAGATGAAAAAACTATAGGAACGTAAATTGAATGGAAAAGTTAAGTGGCAGAGGGCAGGGAGGATAGATGGCAAGCCATATAATTAGTGTTGTAATCTTAAAAGCCGAACCAAGAAAGAAGAAGATCTATATTAAAAAAAAATAAAACAAATTGGATCACTTGAATTAAGAAAATAGTGTTAGTGGACAGTTGTAAAAAAAATTGTTAAACATAACAAATATATCTGCAGACAGTGGCATAACTGGGAAAAAATCTAGGGGGGGGCAATATAATATATTTATTATTACCAAAACCCTGACATCCCTCCCCCTCACCAGTTAAAACATATTTTTATTGTATGCATTTTATACAGTATATCTAATTATTTGATTTTACATAAATCTTTTAACTCATTTTGTGGTTTAGATTAACATAAATTGTAGGTAGCAGGTACTAGGTACCAATATTGTTAAATAATACAAATAAAAGTTCATTAATAAAAGGTGCTATTTGTACTGTTGGATTATCTGAGGGCGAAATTATACCTTAATCTCTCAAAAAATTGTCAGGGGGAGCACTTGCCCCCCTTTTGCCCCCCCCCTCATTACGCCACTGTCTACAGAAAACAAACTCTACTAGTTGTAATCGATCAATTTTTACTCACCCAAACACGCTGTATCCTGGGGTTCGGATTTATACTGCCAATCAAGCTGGGTAAGTTGTAAGTAAGCAGCCAATAAAGGTACGTCGGATAGTTCAGTTTCATCTCCACCGGCTTCTATTAACAGTACACTCCAATCTTCAACTTCAGTCAATCTGTTCGCAAGTACCGCACCTATAGGTACATTATACACACACTACAAACTTTTTTATAAAATATTTATTGTATTTTTGTACGAAACATATGAAGTTGTTATAAATTCTTGATAATCATCACACGACGAAGATAGTATATAATATAATATTATTATAAGACATAAAGCATAGCGAATATTATAATGAATTAAATAGTTACTTAACGATCATAGTTTTTCTAAAAAAACTCAATTAATTTTTTCATGCAATAAATACATAACTACTCATTAATTAATTCATTGTTTAGTCACGTTCAATTATTTTTTTTATTAATTTAAATTCTAGAGATGAAAAAAAAAAATAAATTATTTGTAAAAATTATTGTTTTTAATCAAAACAATCGGAATTGTAATTGTGGGGGGTTGAATGCATTATTCTAAGATGGAAATAGTGATCGAAATAAGCATATTTTTAAAGGTATAACTTTAAATAAACATGCGATTGTATTGTTTAGTTAAAAAAAATTAAAAAAGAACTTATTGTGACCTGAGTTAAATCAAATGATTTTTCTCTGTTTAACTCGTAATTTATAGTTTTAATCTTAATTAATCTTCTATGCAGTAAAAAGTCAACTCGTCCACCAGATCCCTTGATTTTACATTGGAATAACATACCATAATACGTAAACTGCAATAGCTTTAACATGTAATTGTGTCATTTATATGTTATTGTAATGTTGTATATTCTACCTGCTGATCCCGCGCCGACTATAATGAAATCGTATTCGCCGAGTATCAAGTCGCCGGGCTGATCTATGATCCTCGACTCGGGATCGGTCACCTCGTAGTGGAAATAGGCTATAGCGGCGACCAGGACTGGTAAAAACCAGGCTACCTGTGACGCGGCTCCAGCTATCGCTCCAACGGCCGGTATTACTTCTACGCCACTCATGGGTACCACTCATATGAACTCTGAAATGAATAATGGTTTTCCGTGAACAAGAGCCGACAAAAACAAAAGCGTGCCGTGCACCGTCCGGTAGTGAGGTGTTCGAGGTCGGTGTACAACTCGCGGCGGTTAGTCTGAAACTTGTACGTGCCAATATTGCTTAGTTGGTCGGCAGAATATATATAGCGACGAAGAAGAAAGGAACGACGGCGACCGACGTGACGACCGGCACGTAGGTATAATATTAATATATATCGATGCCGCGTGTGCGAATGTCTCTCTAACCTATTTTCCAAATCGTAAGAGTCGATCGCACAGGATACGTAAAAAAAAATAAATAAATAAATAAAAAACCCGACGATAAAAGAAATCGAAACCTATATGGTTTTTCACAAATAACGTTTTACGTGCTATAGAACTATTATACTGTTCGCCGCGCACCGTTTAAGTGGATCACACGATACGCGTACAAGAATCATACGTCTTAATAGTATACGTTTTTGGGTGCGTATTCATGATGTTTATTTTTTATTTATTTTTTTCAAATACTACATTTTACTGTTATGTCAATACTCTTATATCGTTTATAAAACGGTGTACCGTTTCAAGATTCGATTCAAAATATTATCGCTGTACAACCCCATGGAATGGTAATCGTTTGACATTTTCAATTACTACATTGAACCCGTATGTGTGTTATTATGTTAAGACATTCAACGGTTATACTACTACTATAGCAATACCTACTTATATTTATTGAAAACGACACAGTATTGTAATGTACTCTTCGAACCACATACCAGTTTTCCCGATTCTCGTGGTAACGTTGTTTCTACGATGTGAAATCCCAGTACAACATCGTTAGCAGTTACTGGAAATACGATAACGATACGGACGATGACGAATCACTTGAACATTGATAACACGAAAAACCACATCTGTAACTGGAGTGTGTCACTCGATAGACTCACGCGGATTCGGTGACGATAAATCACTTTTACGGTGCATATTATCTTATAAAATATATAAAATATTTAAGCGTTGAAAAATAAAACACTCAGTACGATCTATCGATTATGCGGCACCACGCGCGACAAAAATCCACCTTGTACGACCAGATCAACGACCTTACGCACTAACATTGAGATGAGCGCACAGAACCGCGCATAACGGTATCCACATGACGTATTATATATCCACCTCTCTTCTGTTTGGAACCAGTTCAAATCGTGATGGCGCTCTGCGGCCCGTGAGTCTAATAACCGGACAATGTCATGAACGGTTTCTGGTTTCGTCCACCATAATTGCTTAGTTCCCACGCGTTATAGTTAATTTGACGGTCGAAAAGATAAATTGGTTCTAACCAAATCGTCTTCGGCTACCGAGAATAATCGAACTTATAATTCGTTTAATGTTTTACAAAATTAGTGCAAGGAAAAAAAAGCGATTTCGGTATTCTGTAAGACATTCCTGACGACCAACAACATTCATCTAGGTTGATAAATTTAAATATAATACGTACAAATTAGATTGAAATCTGTAATAAATTAGTATGATTCGCGGCTGTTTATAATGTCTATCTAATTTTTTTATTTTTTAAATAAAAGTAAATTGAAATAAAAAAAAAAAAAAAAAATTGTTATTTTAGGTACCGAAGTTTACTATGAATTCAATTCAATAATCACTGTTAAATGAACCGTGCAATTTAAACAAGTAAAATAAAAAATACATACCCCAAATCACTCCGAATAACGTCGAAACGGTTGAAACGCTTCTTCGAGACTATTTTTTTTACTATTGAAGTGGATTTCTTATATTATACTATAGGGTTCCATTCAAAGCAATCATAATTCTCATAAGTGCATCTATATAATATTATATACATCGTATACTATTCTGAATACGTTTATGCATTATTTATGGAACAATATTATAATAAAACTATCCTATTGAAATAACTAAACCTAATATTTAATTGTTCCAAACATTGTGGAAGGTCATGATAACTATTATGAAATACCTACCAAGGACATGATTATTCCTTAAGACTATTTCCACGTTGTATAATAACTACAGTTAGTTTGTAGATTATCCCAAACAATTAATATAATTAATGAATACATTATACAAATCGCAATTAACAATATTAAAACACCATTAATTCGATTGGTTTATAAAAATTATTATGACTATATCATTCACACTAATATATCTAATCATAACTTTTACTATATACTTGATAAAATATTCAAAGTAGGTATCACTTATTTTCTTTATTTTTCAGTGTTTACCAAACTATAGAAATTATTTTAGCGTATAACAAAAAAAATTAAATATATCATATTATGTGAATATGATGTGATGAGACGAGAGGAAACAAAAGCAGTAAGAGGGGTTATGAAAATGAAGGCTGAAGAGAAAAGAGGAAGAAGAAGACTAAGAGATGGTTGGATAGCATTGAGAATAATATAAGAGCTATTGGTGTGTACGTAGGGGATGTAAAAAAACGAGACGACTGAAGGTTTAGAATAAAGTGACGCCAAATAGTTCAGAGAAAGGTTAAAGAGAATAAGAAGAAAATATTAACTTTTTTTTTTAAAATTCGTAATATCACACCACTTGAAAACGAAGTTAAGCAATATTTTAGGTGGCGATATTATAACATCAATAAAAAAAAAAAAAAAAAATAACAATAATACGAATATTTTAAGTAAGTAAAAAATAAAATATGAATTACAGTAAAAAAAAAAAAAAATGATTAATTTTGATGAAATACCTATGTAGGTATGTTGCTACAAATTAATGTAATTAAAAACGTTTTATTATTTTATACGAGTCAAATACAACGAACTACATATCTTTATAAATTATTATAGCACCAATATTTTTAATAAATTTTTATGAAAATACTATCAAAGTACTATCACTAAATTTATGTATTGCTTCAAGAGTAAACAACTTATTTGATTTTACATTAAATTATTGTTGTATTTAAATTATAATAATAATATTTAAATGTAAAATTAAATTAATTTAGTTAAATTTTTAAAATTTACTGATTATAAATTAGTAAGTAAATGTTAAAAAAAAAAAATATATATATGTATATAATATAATATAGTATTAGTCCATTAATCTAAATAAAACTATCTAAATAAAATTGGTTATTTATATATGAATAGTGATTACAGATATTAAAATTATATAATATTTTTATAAATAAATCAAAAACAATTTTTTTTCATTCTTCAATCAGTTTTGAACATTTCAGTAACTTGATCCTAAAAACATATTAATATGATATTAATTTTGTGTTCTAGCATGATTTTATACAAAAATACATATACCTCCATGGATTTTGCATATTTTACCAACTTAGCAGCAGATACTCTAAGTAATAATTTGAGTTTTTCTGTAATTTGATTGGCTTCAAATGATTTGAAACGGTTATACTTATCAAATCCAACAATTTCATTTACAATAAAATCTATAGTAAAGATAAATTTTCCCAATATTTTATTAGTAGATGTTTTCTCGGACATTTGATTAAATTTTTCTAATACTTCTGCCCACTTCAAAAATTGCCGTTTTAACCTTAAAACCTCCTCCGATTCAGTCTTATTGGTCTGTGGAAACAAAAATAAAACATTTAAATCACAATTTTTAAGCAATAAAAAAGTTTCACAGATTTCATTATACTTGGTCTAATAGAGTATAGTTGATATGACTGATACATTGTTTGTATTCATTAAAACTGTAAGCATTTTATAAAAAAATATTCCCTATTTTCTTTTTAAACACTTGCTTCAATAATAATACACAAAAATAGGTACCTGTTCAATGATTTCAGACAAACTTTTTTTTGCAAATTCTGCGAAGGAGTTAAACGCTCCGTTTGCAATCACTTTCAATTTTTCATTTTCTTCTCCGTATGATTTGACTTTGGTCACAGAATCTTTCACAGAATTTTGAGCAACGAAAATCCATTCATTTTCATTTGGAACACTCTCATACTTAATATGAAAAATTAATAATAAAACACCCATTCAATTATATAAATCTGTAGACGTATATTATGGATGCACCATGGTATTATGATGATACAATATGATAGTATCATGGTGTATTCAGATTACATATTATATGCAATTTTAACTGTAGATCATTTATTAATATGTATTGATGGTAAAATTTATAAAAACTATTTGTATCAAGAATATTAAATCAAAAAAAAATACATATTCATTTAAAACATTCCTATAGTAATAAATTAATTTACTATTGTATTAACATAATTGTTTAAAATTAAAAACAATACTTAAAAACACCTAAGTTTAATGGAGGTATTATTTTAAAGTTGATTTGATAGTCAATATTAAAAATTTAACATAATTAACTTTACACAAAAATATTTTTATATTTCAGTTGTGGATTAACTTTAAATAATTCATGAAATCGATTTATCGTTAATAATCATGGGATAATGTACTTGAAAAAACTAATTTTAAATATTTATATTCCAATATTATATTATATTACGCTATATTAATATTACACAAACACTATTGTAATTACCTACTAAAATTACTCTCTGAATTAAATTCTAAGATTTTAGATTCTTAAGTTTTAGCCTCAAGGGAAAAAAATCCTATTCCAACCCTCCCCCCATAAATTACGATAATTTTTGAGGATATATCAAGATTTTTCTAATAAATGTATTTCTGTATATATAATGTAATTTTATTATTATCACACTATATTTAAAATTTGGATAAATAAAAAGTGCACTTATAATAAAAATGTCTATAATAAAAATTACTTAGGTAATCAATTATTTTTATTATTTTAATCATATTTACTCACTTGTACTTTCGAGGTAGCCACAGCTGAAATAGCCAAAGCTAATGTGATGATATTTAAAACAATCATTTTTGCTAAATATTATTTATTCGAACTTGTTACAAGAACACAAAATAACCATCTACCTACTTCCAATTAAGAGAGTTATTTCTTTAATACACGTTGACAAAGAGAGCACGTTATCTATACTAACTCCCCACTATTCTACATCTAAGTACCACTCGTTTGTACACAATTGACATTTTAAAAAACGTAAAATACTAGGTAATATATATATTTTTTTTATTACTAATTATGAAACATTGTCATTTAAGAGTATTGTTTTTAAAACTTATTATTTTTAGGGAAATTTGGAATTTTCGGCTTATTTTCGTATGCAATTTGAAATAAGAACTACATGTAGTTGTGGTTCATTTACTATTAATGTACAATATTATAAATTTATTTTTCTTTTCAGGTAATCTGAAATAGTATAAAAATACCAATGACAAATATTTATTGTTATATTTTAAATTATAATATTAAATAAACGTAGAATTTGAACATTAATAAATGTTAAAGAACAATTTTATGTTTGAACTTTAGGAATTATTCAAACTCATATATGTGCACAGAAAATTAAAAAAAATTAGAATATTGATTTTTTTTTTTTTTACATGAAGAATGTGAATAAACAAAAACTCACCTATGACCGGTATTTATCGATAATTTTTATACATATTCGCTCCAATAATACATTATATAATATTTGCGTTATTTTGAAGGTTATCAATCGGTATTCTAATTATTTTACACTTTTCCAATATATTTTTAAATTGCAATAAGTTCAAAATTACCAACTTATCTAAATGTTGACCATATTACATAAAAAATTGAAAATTAAAATTGAATTGAATAATTATTTTCAAAAGAAAATCGTGTTTCCATTTGAAAAACAAAAGTTGATATTGACAAAGGTAAATATATATAATATACTTTATATACTATTCATAATAGATACAGAAGATCTATGTATTAGAAAATAATAGTCTTTTGGTATATAAAAATTATCCAAATATCTAAATTTGAAAAATAGTTGACCTAATTAAATTAATCATCTAGTAGTATACATCGAATATACAAAATATTTAAGTGTACCATATGCGAAAAAAGTAAAAACTATTCCCATAAAATATGTATCCACAACTTTAAGAAGGTTAGGTCACCTAAACATTGAGCAATCAAAAAATCTCTAAATTTACTTGGAAAAATATTTACTTTGAAATTACCTACGATAATCTAATTGTATATGAAAACAAAAATAATTAAAGTCGTTTTTAATATAATTAATTAGAGTGTTTATAAGTTAACCATTTGGTATATTGAGTTACAGGGGTCAATGAAAAATATAATTCTCAGCTCGGTTTTGCCATAATATTTATATTTATTATAAGAGTACCTATAGGTATATATATCCTGTTCACTAGTCAAAACTAGTGAAAAAAAATATAGTTCTCACTTAAAATCTTTTACTTTTAATTATAAACCGATTATTTTGTGAAAACGTCATTACTTTGAAAGCAAAACATAATATCCAAATAATAACAACAAAATAACTAATGTAATATAGATCACTAATTTTCCTAAGTGGATAATTTGATATTTAACAAGATTGTTCACCTATAAAAAACTAAGTTTATTTTTTCATATAATTTAGACAAACTATTTAATTTTTCTGACCATAACATTATATTTATATACTTAGCCATCAAACCTTTTTTAAACCTTTTTTTATTTTATTTAAATATGAATCGACAACTGAACCATTGGGTGACAAAATTAACTTGATAATAATAATAAAACTAATATTAAATTTATGCTCAGTCGATATTGGTAGCTTTTAATTTTCTAAATTAATTTTTGTTACAAATGGTAGGACTTGGCTGTTAGTGTTGCCTTTATCTTCTTTACCTAGAACTAGATAGAGAGACTCCGGAACTTTTTTTCTGAACGCTTATGTTTGTGAACATTGAACTATGTGAGTGATATTTAAAGTCCACAAATGAAAGCTTAGGATAAGTCTTCTTTGCACATGATGCGACCGTGTGTGATTCGAGTATATGCTATTCTTAATCCAATTAGAATTACTTCTATTTCTATTTTGAAGTATTCTGGTTCTCTACAACGTTATTTATTCATTTTATCCATTGAATTTGATTTCTTTTCTTCTCCATTCAGATCACCATCGAGACTCAGTTTAGGTATAAAACATTTGTATAGTGATTCGTACGCGCAAAAATTTCTATTGGTTTCGTCTATTATTTAATTTTTCGTTTCTATTTGTGTTGCTGTGGCTCGGTGTATCCAAGAAATCATGATGTTTTTTTTTACTAACTTTTTGTCAGTATTTTTGATTTCATAGAACTTTTGTAAACAATGCTCAAAAAACTTGTAACGAATTTAAATAGTCTTTGAAAATAATATAATTTTCGAGTTTGTTGTATCTAATTACTGAAATAACTAATATTTTGGTAGATATAAGTATTAAAAAAAATATAGGAATAAAACAAGTATATTTTAAGATGAATAGTTGATACCAAAAATTAAAAAAATTGTGTTCGAAAATCTTGGAAAAAAAAACTAGAAATCGAGGGAATATATTATTGTTTAAGACGGGCACACTGAAGAAACTAGTTTTAAGAAATTAATTTCATAAAATATGAAACTTTAGTTTCATGAAACGATTCAATTGAAAATCAAATAGATACGCACACTGACTTTCATGAAACAAAAGTTTCTCATAGTTGCGCAACCACGGTTTCATGAAACTTGTAATTTTGGTTTCAACAAACAAAGTTGTGTATAAATAATAATAATAATAATATTAATATTATATATTATAATACATTTTGTAAGTACATGTTCATGTTATTTATTTCATTTATTTATCATATTTTAATAAAATATATAAACTATACACTGCAGTATATACATTTTGACCAATATTATCTTTGTTGTTTATTTTATAAAAAATATCGTTTGTGATTTTTTCCTCATCAGCGATTAATTCCTTTGCAACTACATAGCTACTGTGCTGCTTATTTTTTAAAAGTGGATGAACTCAATACTTACGTATCTTTTTTTGTTATGAAGCCACCAATATAACATAAACACATCCTCATCATCAGACGACATTGTCGAAATTATACATTTTTAGTTTCACCGGTGTACGCGAATATGAAATTAGTTTCATCAACCTAGTTTCTTGAAATTGGTTTCTCAAATTGGTTTCTAAAACTATTTAGATTAAGTGTGCAGCGCGCCTAACATGAGATACTCGTTTAGAAAAAAGTTATTCAAATAGAAATAATCTAATAGTTCAACTGATATATATATATATATTAATATATAATAATAGGTACATATATTTAAATTAGAAAAATCATTATATTTATAAATACACAACAAAATTAATTCATAAATAATATGCCAACTAACATAGTTAAACTGATAAGAATTATAAGCTTATTCCTTGAATATTATACTTGTGATATACTATTTCATAAAGTGATCCTCAAATAAGATAATATCGTCGTTAGTAAAACGCATATCAATCATTGGTTTTTTTATTATTATTTATTATAAGTTACATGGGTAATGTTACAACACGATTACAAATAGTTTCCATTGTGCTCAAATTCTTATGTGATATTGTGATATTACAGTAAATATATATTACAACTGTAATGATTTATAAATTATAGTTTTATATGTTAATTTATGAGTAAAGTATTTATATGTTTTTTTTAAATCATTACTTATTATATTATAAATATTTAATATTACCTCTCCGGTGATTGTATTGACCTGCTTGTTGAAAACCGTGGTTAACGTTTGAGGAATGAGATAAGGTAACCAATTCGTACTTTAAAATATTAATAACATTTTCTTTTACTTACTTTTAATAATTTTATTTAAACTTCTTTTTACACACATTAATACATGTATTTTAAATTTTTACAGAACGTTTTACGATTAATTATGTCTTTCTGCATAGACGATCTGCGTAGTCTTTTACACTCGCCTTTGACCATCTATACAAAAGGACAACAAGAACGCGTCTCCTCTTTTAACTAAAAAACTATACTCCTTACATATGATATTGTCTATGTGTGTGTGTGTGCACGCGTGTAATATCTTATCTTTAATACTTACGACTTATTATTATATTTAATGGCTATCGAATATTATAATTATTTAATTATACATTCAATTTTATAAAAATATATTAATGCTTAGGCGCATATCATTACACAACTATATCCTCTCTATATGCAATCACATAAACGTATCACTTCTTTTTCTTTTCAGAAATATTTTCGAGATTTTAAAATTAATGGTATATCTCTAACATCATATTCAGCATAATATTATTTTTCGGCCTATTCTTGTACGATTTTCAGATTTTTTTAATAATTTTATACAGTTTTTTGTCGTGGGTCATAACATTTTTCAAACAAATTCATGAGTAAAAATCATGAAATTTGGAGTATTACGTACCCAAGAATTCACATGTGAACCGGTTTAATTTTGACAGTTTACGATCAATTATTTAGTTGCTAGATGACACATGTCTAGCAGTAAAAACAAAATAATTAAAAAAAAAATATGTAAATCATATAGGTGTATACGGCTTGATTTTTTAATTATTATACAATTGCTCAAATATAATACATAAAATAAAAATGATAAATACCCATCCGAATAGGATATTATTTTAATAACTAAAATTAAGCCTATTCAGGGTGATTCATTAAATATGGTTACCTAATTTTCTACTTAAAACATAAAGTTTTAGATCAGGCGGTTGAAGTAGATCCACCAGACCAGCGACGTGATGATGATAACTTTGATCGCGATCGCGTACACGCAATAGCTGTGAGCCACGTCCAGCAAGTACTCGATCAACCGGGCGGTGACCAGGATCATGGTGAACATGATCACGAGCAGCGAAATGAAAACTTGTACGATGGCAGACAGCTCATTGAAAATCAATCGCATCAGGGCGTAGAAGTTTCCTTCGCCGGACTGCATGATGGATTTACAAAAATTGTAAATAAAATAACCAAGAAAATTCCCACTACAACATTCATACTGTTATCCCTCAGATAACCGTGGTTTCCACTGTTCATTGTTCATTACAATATCGGCCGTTTTTTTTTTAAATTTTGAATAAAATGAAGAAATGTATTGATTTTTACAGGTTAGGCACACAGGCCCCGGGCCTAGAACTATTATGAGGCCTCAAGAGGTTAAATGCTAAAAAACGCTTGATGATTAGAGGCCTCAAGGTTTTGATTCGCA
The DNA here is from genome assembly GCF_003268045.1 of Sipha flava. NCBI lineage: Eukaryota > Metazoa > Arthropoda > Insecta > Hemiptera > Aphididae > Sipha > Sipha flava. The sequence goes on from NW_020271714.1 coordinate 921,250, forward strand.
CACGGGCCTCGAGTGGTCTACTTACGGCACTGTATGATCATCGTCAAATAAAAACAGTAGATAAAAAATGGGTTTTAGCTGTTATTTTCGGAGATATAAATTTAAAAAAATTAAACAGTTTAATTACAGGTTTTTAACATAATCGAATTTTTGTTTTCATCGTTACTCAAAAAATAAAGACATGAAATGTTACATCATCTGTTTGCTATAAGTGGTATAATTTTCATAGAATTTAATTTTTATTATTAATTTCCATAGACATTTTAAATATTCATATTCTCTTTGCTTTTTTTTCAAAAATATTAAAATAATTTTGGTTTGACAAAAAGTGTTGAATATTTAATACAAACATCCTCTACATATTTATTATTACTGATTAAAGAAAAACATTAAACATAATTTCAAAAAACCTGGATTTTCAACGAATTTTCATTCAACAATATACTTAGTTAAAGATAGTATAATTTAAATATAACATATTTTAATTATTTTAATGAAGTTTTTATAATTTAAAGATAATTGAGATTTTCGATTTTCTCAAATATGTTTAATGAAATTAAATCAGTAGGTACCTGTTATCAGCTTCCCAGTAGTTACTTGGAGAAATAAAGAAGTTACATTAAATATAAATGGAGCGATTGGTTTTCCATCACAGAACAAATTTATTAACTTAAATGATCTTAGTTCTTGGACCATCTTACTTGTAAAAAGGTGTTGCAGTTACCGCACTTTATATTTATTTAATATGATTAAACGGGCGAGCCCACTTTAGGTTTTATATACCTAATGCAGAAACATAAAATAACAATGTTCAGTATAGAATTTATGAGAGGTAAACATTATAGACTTAAGTTATTAAATTATTAAGATGTAAGTTAATAGAAAAATATGAGATATATTTTAACCATATGTGGATTCGGCTCCACAGACTAAAGTGAAATGTATTTATTTTAATATTATTTACAATTTCAACAATAGTTTAATATCTTGGTGATGATACAACTCGAAAATACCAAATAACAATACAGTAGAATCTGTTAAAGACTATCCTAGAGACCGATTAAAATTAATGTATTAACTGAGAAATTGTTTTATGCAAAAAAACAATTTAAATTATGACAAAAAAATTGTACATTGCAATGTGAATTTTGAAAATTATATTACATATTATTTTACATTACCTATTTCTAAAAATCATCGTTTTTGTTAATTTCACAATTTTGAAAAATAGTAATTAACAATTACTAACAATTGTTAAAAATGTATAATTAACATCTTATTGTTGAAACTGATGTACCTAATTATTGTAACAAAAATGGCATGACAATAAGATGGTTTAAAAACTTAATTCAAATTCATAAGTTAGATATTTAGTATTTCAAAGAATCAATGTAACAATTATATGAAATAAACAAACAATTTTTTTTATCAATATTCTAAATATTTATTTTTTACATAAAATAAACCAACAGATATCAACATAAATTATACAAATAATTAAACAATACATTTCATTTAATATAGTTTTTAATACTATATAAAATAAAATGCAACAAAGATCACCAAAGAGTTATGTTAAATGTGAGAATAATACAATAAGTATAATTATAGAATAATAGTAATTGTAGGGTTTTTTAAACAATTTAATTCATGTATGAAACTACAATGTGTTTAAAAAGTGTATCACACATAAACGTCAATCTAAAATAGAAAAATGAAAAATACATAAAAACACATACTTATTGTTCTTTGTATAATCTAGAAAATGTTTATAATTGTACTATTAACTAGTATAACTGTAAATTACAAAAAAATAGATCAATATTACTATGATCAATTCACAAACTTGATAATATTTTAAACAAAAAATAGCATAGTAATAATTACCATAATAAATACAATAACACAATTTACAAAATAAATCATATGCATTTTTATATTTATTATCTAATATTTTGAATTTATACATACATTTTCTTTATAACTTCAGATCATTTTTTATCAGATTAATATTTGTATATCCCTACATAAAAGCTAACTTATCTGTTAAAAGAATCCTATAAATGTTATTCATTGATTTTCTTTTTTTAAATAATCACAAAAATATTTAAAATATTTAAGATTATTATATATTATATTATATGTTAACAATTTACAAAAGGAGTAAATTGGATTGTATATTTCCTCATTAATTATTCTGTTTTCTTTTTTTTCAAAAAAATTACATAATATACAATTGACAAATGCATAAAATTGTATGGCTTTATAGCCTCCCATCTTAGTATGTCAATAGTTGAAAAGCATTGCTCTGTAGTCAAAATGACAAAAATACTATCTTATTTTATTATCAATTACCCTAAAAAAATTTTTATATACCTATTCTAAATGATTTTAACAAAAAACATTTTAAAATATAAAATAATTTAATTTTTAAAGCATTTTGTTTTTGAATTTTATATCTATCATTTAATCAAGAAAATATGACAGAATAAATTTAATTAATTTTTCAAATAAATAAGCGTTTGAAAATCAAATCAATGAATAATGGTTGATTGAATTAACAGTACATAAATATTAATATTATTTTATAGTTTTATTAATTAAATATATTTATAAATAAAGTACCAATAAATGCATTTTAATGGATTACCAATTAAATTTTAGGATACATTATTTATTAATTATAATCATAGTAAAATAAACATAGTATTATCATTTTAAATATTAACATGTTTAACAAAGAAAATGTGTCTCCAAAAAATGCTTGAACTGATAAGAAAAAACTTATATTACTTGGAAATTAAATCACAATAATAAAAACTAAAAAAAAAAAAATATTTAACAGAAAATAAAAATAATAAATGGCATAAAGAAAATGCTAGTAATCACAGATATTAATGGATGGAATTTATTATTTCCAAGTTTAGCTTTTAACTATCAAATAAGTAGTAAGTACTATTATCGTTGATTTTAAAATAACCAGAAAAACCATGTTATGGAGCTTATTGATCATCATACCACAAAACTCTACATTAACAAAGATCACTCAAAGATTCACTTGTTAATAACTCTATTCCAAGGTGCGTTTAAAATCATCAACATCAAATAATACCTTATTTTTCGTAGCATGTAACTATTTTATCCTTTTATTTGTGATACTGTCAATGTGTCAACTTGTTTATTTTAAATCAATGATTATTCTAAAGACGTCAGCATATATGATTTTAAAAGTGATTTAATTAAATTTCACAAAAAAAGTACGATTTTCACTTAAAATTACAAAAATTAAGATCAAAAGTTCTGCTATAACTTTAAAATAAGCTACCAAAGATCAGTTCAAAAGTAAAAATTTATCACCCAAATACTAATTAGTTTTGATATTCAATCATATAAATAAATATAACTGTTAAGTATTTTTTATAGTTATAAGCCTACAAGTAATATACATAAACATAGGTTGTCTTTAAATTTTATCCAGAATGTATTATAACTTTAATATAACCATCAAAATAACTCAAAAATAATAAAACCTTAACACTTTTAAAATTGATAAATATTTGATGAATCAGAATAATCAAAAACTATGAAACAGTTAATTAATACATCTTATATTTTCAATAATTAATATTTAAAAATAAGTTTTAATATAGAATGGCCACTGCGTAGTTATTGCTTTGTTTGCGCCAGGTTTACAATTATTAATAACTATGATTTTTACCAATATTGCAATGTTATTACAAGACCTATCACCTTATCATAATAATATATGATTTCAGGATCAACGACCAATCAGCATTAACAAATGCATATATACATAAGCCATCATCCACTAATATTTGTTTTATAAATAAATTTATAATATATAAGATACGTAAATTTTAATTTATTATAACTTCAGTTTGTAAATTAGTTATTGTTATAAAAGAACTTTCACATCCACATAATATGTATCAATAACTGTAAGTGAAAAGTTAATTTTAAAATATTTTTCATAGTTGGTCATTCAAAATTTTATTATTTTGTACTATTTTATTGTGTTATATTATAATATTAAATGATCATAAGCACAAATAGCCATGATATATAACTATATTTTGATCCTCCATTTTTGTAAAATTGATCCAAGCCCCAGAAACTTTAGAAACAGGCTAATAGAAGTAATGCTGATTTTGTAGTAAGATAACATGAGTGTTTGTTTTTTGAAAAAGTGATTCAAAGATATAGCTTCATCACTGAAAGCTTGTATGGTTACCCATCCATAAACTTAAAAAGTGCCAGAAGTATTTAACTACAACACTTATCAATAATTGTGACTAACGCCCAACAACATGCCTTTATCGATGTGTGCCCTAATTGCTGTAAGGATATTGTAAGTATTTATTATTTGTAAAGTGGTTATGGTTAGTCAGTTTATATACTGACCATACCATGATGTTTTATTGTACATTTATCATTATTTTTAATTACATTTTATTGAACCAAAGCTAAGGACTAATATTTACATACTATTGTATTTTATGTTGATGTAATTTATTATTTGTTAATTATTTAGTAACACATCGATACCATTTTATCAAGTTGTCTTCAAATCTTACATAGTTTTAGTACCTACACTCATCTATACAATTATATATTTTTCATGGAAGCTTTACGTAGCTTATCAAGTTTGATCGACAACCATGTATCAATCAACTAATTCAGTTATCAACCTTATTACACACTGTTGATTGGTCGTATAAATCACTTAAATCAATTTAATAAATAAACAAAAAACAAGGTAACCAGGCCAAAGTAATAACATTTTAAGCTCCTGACCCCAACAGCTATTTATATATAAATGAGGATACTATTATTTCTTAATTTATTTAATGCATTAATTTTATCTTAAATTTTTAGGGTTTTTTAACTGTGATTTAACAAATTTCTTATGGTTTGAAAAATAAAATAAAACAAACAAAAATATGTTAATAAATATACGAATATCTCAAATACTTTACCATTATATTATGGATTTAATAAAAATATAGCACTCGTTCTTGTGCGGGAACACTCAGCAGTCTCCATCCACGTTTAATATTCATGTATTGTATAACAGCACGAATACATATCAAAAATCCAAATGCCATAACTAACCACCAAAGCCATGTATTTGATCGATTTTCTGGTGATAAATCAGACATTTCAGTATTGCGTTTTACTATCATTGTCCACTTTGCTAATGATAATCCAAATCCAGCAAGTGCTCCATAACGTGCCGCAACCGTTTGACATAAACACATCAACACCAAGAAACCCACCCAATTGAATAGCAATGCCACTGTATACATATGAAATATATTAGTTTTATTTATAAAATAAACTATTCATATCAACATTAAAAAAAATTAATAAAAATAAATTGTGATAATTAGTTACATTAAAATTATTTCATTTAATTAAAAATATATATAAATAGTTATTTATACCTAAAAATGCAGTCAAAAACATATAATCTGTGCCTAATAGATTAGTATCAATTTCACATGGATTAGGAGCAGCATCGATTGTAAGAACAGTCAATGTTTGTGCAGGTATCTAAAAACAAATAACAAATAATATAATACATAAAATATGAAAACTAAAAATGAAATAAATTTAAAAATATAATCTGGTATAATTATAAATATCAATTATTTTACTATGTATAAACTTTAGTTTAATTTTAATTTTTTTTTATATTTAATGAACTTGTATTAATTATGCTTATAAACTATACTAAATTAAAATAAATTTTATGTAATTATAATTAATAAGTTAACTTTCATTTTGATACTTGAAATAATAGAATACATTTTTCTTAAAAATTTTTTTAACTATTATTAATATTGTATTAAAAAAAACCTTTATCCAGACAAAAAACATTATTTTGATACTACACAAAATGTTCATTTTTTTTCAAAATTCCAAATTCACTATGATACTTATATAAATGTATTACTGAAAAAAATTTGAAGAATATGATGAAATAAGATAAGAATACAAAATTTTAATACAGAAATTGTACAGAAAAATGTAGCAAGATTAAACAACCACAGTCTGCATTCCATAATTTGCATTAATTACCAAACTCCTGTAGAATTGGAAAAAAATTGTTTTTAAATTTTTGGAAATATATTTAATATTCACACTATATTATGTAGAGTAACTGCCTTTTAACATATATTGGATAAATATTATTAGTTATTTATGAATTTAATTACTTACAGATACACATTTTAAATTTAAATTAAATATACATATAAAAATACATATATACATATGATTGTGTAAATGTACAGACTATTAAATTAATTCTAGATATAAATTTATAGTATTGCATATATTTAAAAAAAATATTAATTCCTTTTTCCTAATATTATACTTATTAAAGAAGCAATCAAAGTAAAATCAAAGGGACAAAGTGTAGTATTTTAGTATTTTAGTATTTTATTAGTATTAGTATTTAATTATGTGATTTTCCAGGTCTTATATTCTAATAATAATATACAATTTTATTCTATTAATATAATATATTCTTTTAAAATAATTGTATTCTACTTAATAATTCTTTTATTCGTTAATTTATAAGTATCAATATAATACAATTCAATTTTGAAGCAAAATAATTTTAATAAGTGATTGCTCAAACATTAAGTTTGCATTATCACTTAAAATTAACAACTAAAATAATTCAATAATATCTATACATTTTTAATATTTAATCCCAGGATAAATATGTATTTTAAACAATAATTTATAAACAAATTCAGATATAATTACTTCTTGTGGTAATGGTCCAATACTTGGTGGTCCTCCAATAACTCTGCCCTAAAATGTTTTTATTTTATCAATATCTCAACATCATTAGGTATGAATATCATTATTTTTAAATTAAAATATTTAATTATGAAAATTACAGGCAATCTTGGAGACATTTCTCCTTCTAAACGTTTTTCCATTTGCACTTCCTCATAAGTTGGTAACTTCACAAAATCTTGGTTACAATCTTCATATGGCGGAGGTGCTGAAAAGTCTAATCTAGGTGGATGCACTTCATAATGCTAGCAAATAAAAATAATATATTAATTTAAATAATCAAGATGCATAAATATTTTATTACCTGTGGTGATGTTGGTGAATGAACTGGATTTTGTGAAGAAGTTTGCTGTGTAACTTCAACATTTCCATTTTCTGATTCACCAGTTTGAGGATTAGTTACTATGTTTGTATAAACAGGAGGAGGAATGTCCTATAGATTCAAATAATTTATTAATATTAAATACAAATATTAATAATTTTATACTAAATACTTAATTAAAATCTTAGAGTTTCTCTTTAAATTTCTTTCTTTCTTTAATAATTATGTAAGTTAAATTTGGTAAAAATAATCAGTATTTCATCTAATTAAAATTTTTTAAACAATAATATATACAATAAAATAATAAGGTAATTTTTTTTTTTATTATTAAACCGCAACAACTCAAACCAATGGATATTTGATTCTTTTTATCAAGAATGATGGTTGTGTTTATTTAGGTGGTTTATTTAGAATAGGAAAGCCTTGGCAATTATTTCCCTTTGGCTGGTTGTTCCATCCCGAAAGTAAAACTATCAATTACCACGTTTGAACTGGTGACTATGCATTTAGCGTTTAGGCACAGGCACCTTATCCTATTTAAGTATTTATTTTTTACATATATATTAAATGAAATTGTAATGCTTTTATAAAAAAAAAAAATTACAACAAAAACCTAAAAACTTTGTTTCGTTTAGGAAAAAAGTTTTATTTTTGCGAGAGCTTCATGATATTTCACTATTTTATTTTTTAGATAATAATGGGTGAGAAATTCCTGGTATTAATTTATTATCTAAAAAAGAAATTAATAATGAATTTGGGTGGTAGTTTGGTTCATTATAATCATTTTTATTAATTTTAATTTTTATGTCTAAGTGAAATGTAAGACGAAATACACCAAGGCACAAATAGCTCTTGCAACATAAATATTGATTGATCAGGCTTGTATTTAAAAAAGAGTTAAAGCACAACCCAATAATTAACTCAGTATTCTCACATGGGTTTTAGTATTGATTCATAAAGTAATAATTTATTGTTTTATTTACTTAATGAATAACTAAAAAAACTGTCAATAAAATATAGGCTATGACAAGAACAATTGAACAAAACTTTAAAGTTAATAAACCATGCAAATCAAATGATGCTATTAAAAGAATAATGGTGGAGTAACATCAAAGTTATAGTCTTACTAAAGATATTCTTTTTAATTCAATACTGAATATCAATAATCACATCATCTAACACCTTACAAAAATAGACAATAAAACATGTAGTGCATCACAAACATTAAGTTAGGTCAATCATAAGGAGAAATTAATATTGCAAAAGTAAAATATTAGGAGTATCCAATTTATATTAGGCAAATATAAAATAATTAATTAAATACATTATAATATATACAATTGTATTATAATTACAATACAATTGTAATTATACAATGAGTCAAAATAAATAGTCAACTTATTACAGTAAATTATGTTACAAAAATAGTATTATAACTTATTGATTATTCATAATGAGAGAAAAATATTAATATTGATAGTGAAAACATTTAAAATACCACTGATGCATTCAAATGTCACTTTAAAATATAAAGTTGACATTAAAAAAATGATTATAATAATTTGAAAACAAACTGTATGAATAATTAATTCTTGAAAAACTGATAATATAATAATACTAAGTATTATACAATTTTTAATGATGTAGATCATTTTTATGATAAACATACTTGACTCATAACAAAAACACTGTCGTAAATCCAATAAGTTCTTTGCTTGCTCAGAATCTAAAATATACTGTAATAGTGTGTAAGGGTAGGCAGTGGCGTAGCTAGGATTTTCTGAATGAGGGGGGTGTTAATTGTAATTATTAAATATTATATATAATACGTACAAACTAAAACTTTTATTTTGATTAATTAATATGTATACATAATGTCTGTAATAGAGATGTAATGTATATTCGAATTCGGATAGCTTTACCATAAATTATTCGAATAAAAGTATTCGATGCTACAATACCTATTATTATTAAACGTTTTGTGTTGCACGAAAACGTAAACGAATAATTTTCGTCAAGTATTGTCGCAATCGCGATAATGTTAACCTGTATATATGTAATTAGTAGGGAACGGATTTATATGTAAATGCATATTTTTATTAAAACGAGATATTTAAGATTCGATAAAAAATGTTTATGATTTAAATCATTCCTATTAAAATTATGATACTTTTATTTTACATATTTCACTAATTTTTAAATATTTTTAAACATATTTTTATCATTTCATCATTCATACGTCTTCTTCGTACGAAAATACAAGAAATTATTTCAAAATTAGATCCAGAAACTTTTATTGCTATTGGAAAAGCTCAAAATATTATGCAAAATGAATCATTGAAAATAATTTAATTTTAATTAAAAATAATTTAACAAAATTATTAATAAAAAATATGTCCCCAAATGATAGTATGCAAATTGTTGAATCAGCGATTAAAACTCGTAAGCGGACCAATAGATGTTGTAAAAAAGAAAATTCATGCTGTTACAGAAAAAAATTCCAGGCAATATTGATTTTAAAACAATCAATAACATAATGAATGGCAGAAAACCTTTTAAAAATTTGGAATTATCACCTTCTGATAGTATGCACTTGAAATATGCTTTTAATACATCAGTTGATGTGAAACGATAATTTAGCCGTTTTAAAAATATTTTGTTACCTAATAGGCGACATTTAACATTTGATAATTTATAAGATATTGTAATAATTCAATGCAACAAATCTTTTTGATAATTTAATAATAATAATCACTTTTTTTTTAAATTTTTTTCCCCCACATATTTGGATGTTTTTAGCACATATTTTATAAATTATACTTACATATATATGTACATATTTCCGTATTTTTATTACATATAAATCCATTCCCTAGTAATTAGTATTGTGCATTATTTTATATTTCATATTGTATTATCGATTTACCTATATTCCTATAATAATGTAATATATGATACGACTCAAGGGGGGGTGTCATATCTACCAAACACCCCCCTTGTATACGCCACTGAGGGTAGGGTTAGTCTTTACAGACTACTTTAAGCTGTAGGTCCCCCAGAATCATACAGAATCTTGAAAACAATAGTTGCCACGATGAAGTTACACTATTATAATAAATTTATCTACATGGTAACATTATGCTACCAATGCATTAACTCTAAAGCTACAGTAGCTTATGTATCATCTATAATAAAAAATTAGTAAAACTTGAACACTGAAACGTTCCAATGATTGTTTAGATTCTTTGCAGTTCAAGTGCGTCAAGCTAAAATACAAGACTCAACATACAAACGTAGGCAATACTAACCATGATATGGTTGTCTGGTTGTTGACTCATATTATCTGACGGGTATGGATGTCTTCGGTTTACCTTCGAGAGAAAACAATTACATACGCAGTTGATCAATCATTTATGAACGTAACGCGATTGGATTGCTGTTCACCACGATCTAGTCGATCCGGTAACGTTTGAACGACACGAAAACCAAAAACGTGTGCACGCAATCAAATAGTATTGGCTATCCCTCAAGCTCGAAAGAACGCGGTACTAATTTGATTTTGCTTTTCATGTTTCACGACGGAAAGTACAGTTGACACCAGTTCACAAGGAACAAGGCGTACGACGACACGACAGAACTAGACTATAGGATATTAGCTATTATTATTATACGAAGCGAAGCTTAAACATATGTTTAAACATTCTATCGAAATCGTTGATAATGGTTGTTTGTGATAACGCTCGCAGTGCAGTGCGTCGTTCACGTCGGAAACCTGACCACGAATTTTATTGTGTGGTCGCAATCCGCTCGATTTGTGCTGTTCACGCGGAGCCGGTTAAACTCGTCTCACATTGTTTCGTTCGGTTCTTGAAGTTTTCGAGTCATTCGTTGAGTTTTCAAATCGTTTGCGCTATCCATTCGATTTCAACTCACCTCCGTTGTAGTAGGTACCTGCCTACCTAAGCATCAACCGTAACGTTTGGAAAAAATATGCTACCAACAACAATGATAATAATAGTTCAATCAGTATTGTAAAATGTCTGCTACTGCTGCTGTACACGTGACCGCTAGAGTTGTACCTATTACAATATAATTTATATTATGCATACTATGGATATTATAATATCTTATAAATACGAATTAGATAACATTGTATCAAAACGTTTTTTTTTTTTTTTGTATTACGTATTAGCTACTTATTTGTTCACAGCTACAATAATAATATTGCAATCGGGTGAATTATTATATTACGATTTACCGATCCAACAATAAACAACTAAAAATACATTACACATTGATTTTACGTGTCCGAGATATTACATAATCTAGGTGCCTCGTGAACTATTGATATTCCGTGGTGGGAATTTGTTTAATATTTTTTTTTTTTTTTATCTGGGAAATGATCTGAAAAAAACATTTGTTGCTATCAGATAACCATTCAAATGTGTAAATGTATGTATGTCTAGCGCATAGGCGTGTTTGCAGGTCTTGCCTGTCATGCACAGGCATGACCTGCGAAATTTGATCTAATTTATATTATAATAAATACATTATAATAATTGCGGTACATAGTATAAACTTTTTTTCTTAGATTTTGATTTCAAATAAAAATTATTTGATTTTCATCTTGTGGACTTTTAATATCTATTACAATTATTTTATTTTTGATTCTCTAAATTCCATTGTAGATAAACAATTGGGTCTCAGCTGGTTGGATGTAGTTGTCATGTGCTTTGATGTAACAGCTACTATGGCGGGATGCTCTAACGGTGTCCAATCTAAATGCAAAGAAATAAATTCTAAAATATTCTATGTGCATTGCCTAAACTTAGTATAGGTAGATTTGACTGGCCGAAAGAATCGAATAGTTTTTGATTTCTTTGGTACAATACAATTTTTGTATACATTTATAGAAGGTAGTTGGTTGTATTTGACACGCTAAATTAGAAAAAGTAGCCAAAGAAATAAATTTAACTCTTAAAACTCTAAAATCTTTTTCTACAACACGATAGGCGTGTCGATTTGAAGTTGTCGCCGCAATAAAAAATAATTATTTGGCCATCATCTCTGCAATCCAAAAGATCTGCGACATAACTAAAATTCCAGATGTTAGATCAAAGTCAAGAGGTCTACTGATACAATTAAAAATATTTGAATTCATTTTTGCTCTTAATATGCTACATCCTCTTTTATTATTCATTGTTAAAGTTAATTCATGTCTCCAAGCAGAGGATTTATATCTATTAAATTCTCTAAATATGATCAAATCACTAAAACTGAACATATCTCAATTAAAATCAAATGATAACTTATTTAAAAAAATGTATAATGAGACAGTTGAATGTTGTACAGAAACTGGATTAATCATTCCTCAAGTAAAAAAAAGAAAAATTTGTCAAGCATCGGAAAATTAATATTTTTCATGTACAAAAGAAGAAGATATGAAAGTTTGGAATTTTAATGTTATTATAGATGACTTTTCATTGGTGGAAATTTGATTGAATTTTTGGGGGAGCTATAATAATTCAATGTAAAATAACCCGCAGGAACTTCGGCTCCACATCCCCTTCCCGTGCACAATTAAAACTTATTACTATTAAAAATATAGATATGTTTAGATTGTATTAAAAAAAACATTTTATTTTAATAACAAATTTCTATTTTTATCAGCAAAGATATTCAAAATATAATCGCTTTTTATATTTTTTGTTATAACTTTTTTTCAATATATAGTATTGAAAGATCGCTGAACCTATCTTGAACCGACGGTGTCCTCAGCCAAGTTATTATTTTTATCATTGCACTGAAACTTCTTTCGCAAATAGCCGAACTTATTGGTATTGTTAATGCTATTGTAAATAGTTTTTTTATTATTACTTATTTTACGATTTTCAAATAAACGAACAGATAATTATAAAAACAACGAATAACATTTCTAACAAAGTTTCGATTTTGGGGGGGACTAATAAAATATTTAGGGGGCTAATCCCCCCTCCCCGATGTCCGCCTATGTGACTTGTTAAATGGTCCAAATGATCGTTTCAATCAGGAAACATTAAAACTTATAGTTGCTGTTACAAATATTTTAAAACTTAAGATGGCTCAAAGATGGCCATATTAAGAAGATTTATTGTATTTGAATAATGTATTTGAAATTGATAAGAGAGCAAATTTAAGTTGAAATTATGATACTTAAAAATATACCTAATAAACCACCTGGAACGACTTCTAAAATCAATCCATTGATGAAGTGCATCAATGGATTGGTTTTCTAAATTAAAATAATAGAACTTGAATTTTTCTTCACTTCTAGAAAGTAATAGTACTTTTTACCACTATTCCGGTAACAACTTGTTCATGCGAACGTGCATTTTCTAAGCTGACGATTGTAAAAACAAAACTCCGCAGCACCATGACTCAAGAAAGACTTGACGCTTTAATGTTTCTATTCAGAACAACTGATGAAAAAAACTATTAATTATGACTATTATACCAACGAAACGACATTTAGAATTATAATATATATTAAGACCATTTGTAATTATAAAAATATTTGTTAAAAGTATTAAAAATTATATTTTACTAATAAAATTTCATATTGCCTAGTTATTTATTTATCTACTAAAAGGAATATTGTTTTTTATTCCTAATAAAAAAAGTAAAACGGATTTAATCATTATTAGATAATAATGATAAAGCTTATTAAGAAATTTGGGGGTCGTATACCTAAACCGAAACCTAATTTAGGGGGTGGGCGATGGGAGGTGCTGTAACCTACTCCCCCTGAATATAATAAGCAAATGTTATTTTTAGACTAAGAGCTCTATTCTAAATAATTCGTAGCCTACGAGCATCTAATATAGGGAGCAACTCTCCATTCTTGCTCAGTCTATGATATATAATCAGACTAATAATAAAAGTATCAATCAATTAGCTAATATAGTAATGTAAGAAACATTAATATATGTAATTTCAAATAGATACTTTGTATATTTTTAAATTTTTGGTACAAAAAATCTTTCTGGTATATGAATGAATAATCATACTAGAAAAAATTATTTATAGGATAATTTTCTTAGCCCTCAACCTAAGAATAGAAAATATAAACTAGCCTAATTTAGTCTATTTCCATATTGCCGGATACACATAAATGGAATTTTCATAAAACAACTGAATATTTGAAAATTTAAAAATACAATTTGTATTATACTTCCTACAGTTATTAATTACTGTACAAAGATATTTCATCCATAAGTAAAAATTGCATATATAATATATTATATTAATAATACGTTTCTTGAACAATTCTAAAAAAAAAAAGTTTTAGACAATGATTTTACAAAATTATGTACAAACTTTTCATTATCGATATTTACCACATTTTTATTGAATATTCTAAGGTCAGGGTCAACGTGGTATACCATCATTACAAGTATCCTAACACCACTGACAGTATCTACAAAAATAATTTAGTAGATATTCATAATGTAAAGGTTAGACCTGAAACATCATAATTTATTCGAAATTCCAATGCTATTGCAATATAATACTGCAAGTATAAGTATTTTTAGTTCAATTCATAATTTAACAGTTATACGATTAGTTCGAAATAGTTTTAAATAATACTAGAATAAGTATTGAAGTACCTAATATTCTTTGATTACAATTTTTAACGTATTTATACCTAGGTACAAACACTATGAACATTTATGAAGGTTATGATAAGTAGATGACCTATAATATTATAATTATCTGTTCTTATTTCTAAAACTAGAATTTATACCATTTTAACTATGTACTATTGTACAGTAAATTTATTTAAAATGTTCTACTCGTATAACTTAACATTTTGGAAATATATTGAAGTTATATTATTAATATATTAATAATTATTAGTATATAATAATTATATTCCGTATTTTGTTATTATTCTATCAATTTCATTAATAATAATTTATTTTTATTTTTATTTATTTGTTTTTTGTTTTTCCACATCAATATTTTTATATTTAAATATGAATTTATTAAAATATCCATAATACTTCTAGCTATAATAAAAAAAAAAAAAAAACGATATGTCAATAAAGTTATTCCCCTAGAAAGTATATTTTTTGCTTATTGATTGTATTTATATGTATATAGTGTGTGTGTGTGTGTGTGTGTGTGTGTGTACTTGAATTTCATACATAACATAAATTATTTAATACTCATTGAACAGATATCTGTGTTCCTAATGGAATTAAAAAAAAACCTGTTTTCTCCCTTTGGCGCCCTTGTCTAATAACATTATAATATTTCAGGTTTAATAAGATGTTTGCCTTCACTAGAAAAGGAAAAAAAATAATATAAAATTTGAATGAGCTTAATAGTATTGTCATTTGAATAACGAAAGTTCACGTGAATCGTATCATAAGTAGATTGTACTCAATAGTAAATAATGGCATTGTCCACAAATTTTTGATTTCAATTTATAATTGCTAAGTCTTCCTTCACTTAATATTCATTTTTTTTTATACTTAATTAGTCAGTTACTATTTATATGTTGAAAAAATTGATATTAAGTATACACTAATAAATACTAGTTACAATTAATATTCTGTATATGTTATATTTTGAAATTTACTTATATGATATTAATATATGTGTCAAGATTAAAGAAAACTAACCTTGTGTATTCCGTAAATTACTATTAAAATTAAAATATTCAGTTTTTAATCATATGTCTACTACGTGCAATAATATCATACGATATTTCTTCTACATGTCACTATGAATAAATTTAAACGTGTATTTACTAACGAATGAAAATTATATGTTATACAAATAAATGTTAACTATTTAATTCAACTTTTAGCTTCTAAAATACCATATGCTTTAAAAATATAAGTAAAAATGTTTGTAGTCAATATACTAAATAAACCCTTTATTTTCACCTAAGCTTGTACATAAATTAAAAATGTGTACATTTTTTTAAAATAATTTTTAGTTATGTTAAAAGAAAGCTTTCTAAAATATGTAGCTATGTACTATTTTAGTGGATTTATTTTCAATATAATATAAATTAAAACAAAAATGTCAATGTGTTGACGTCAATGAATGTAATATGGATAAACTCATATTCTTAGATAATGTATACATACATATATATATGTATAAATAATTAAATCTAAAAAAATGCTCGTAAAATGTATAGCAGCGATAAAAATATACTAATAGCATTTATTATGTATATTAAACAAATATTTTATCAATGATAATATTATTTAGAATACGCTGTTTTATTTATTATTTACTACAACACTAAGCAAATCAATTTTGATAAAAGTTATTAATTGAACAAAATGAAGATTCTATATACATATTCAAAATGATTAATATTCGACTATGATTTGTATGAAAATAAATTCATATTAACTATATCATTGCATAAATATAATAGTTAAAAATATTAATTTACTTGTTTTTAAAAAATAAATTGATTATTTTCATGCATTGCAATAAACTTGCTATTTGTTAATGTAGATTTATTTTTATTTTCCGTACTATTTTGAACAATACATGGACTTATTTGCGCATATAACAGACTTTTGTAAAGCTTAATATTATACACTGAATTATTATAAGAATTTAAAGCAAGATATTTAATAAATCTTAAAAAAAAATTTTTTTTTTACTTTTACAACCCATTTTGCTATTCATTATTTATGTAGCAATGTAATGATAACTATTAATTATACTTACTAGAAGGAGTAATTAATTATCGAAACCAATATCAGTAAGGTATTAAATAAGAATAATGTTACATTAGTTTCAATTTTAAAAGATCAATACAGCAACGCCATTTAGGTACTCAACCCAGTATTATCCCCGATCATGGAATCTCACCGAAACTAAATTTGCGCCCTTTTTTTTTAAATCTTACATTTTTAAATGGCAACTTTTATTTACAATGTTAATAATTTTTTAACACAATATTATACCATAATATAACATTAAATAAAAATATTTGTGTACATTAATTCTAATATTGATATAAAAAAAAGAAGTTTAACGATGTATAACTTTGATTTTTAACATTAAAACTTTACACTTTTGCACTAAAATACCCAAAGAAAAAAAAACTTTTGAATAAACAGTAATTGTATTCAAATTTATGCAGTTTATTTCATGAGTATATGGAGCTTCATTAATCATGATTTATCTATATTTTTAAATTTTTAATAATTAATAATAATATCTAATAAACATTAGTTTGTATATGGTATGTAAATCAAAATAATAGTATAAGAAATTTTATATTATTTAATATAGTACTATTAATATAATCAGTGCTGTTTTTCCAGTTAAATAATACCCCCGAAAAATATTACCGGAAGAAGGTAAGATTTTCCTAGGCACATTTTACTCCCGGTACAATTATCCTAGGTTAATTACACCCCTTTCAGTAGGTACGATTACCCTAGGAAAGTTTTACCACCGCCCGTAAGAAAATCCTGGGGATTTATTGATTCCGCCGAAATCACCTGCTTAAGAAAAAGGTTTATATTGATTCCGCCGGCTACTGTTTATAAAATCTACATATTGATTCCATCTTATACTAATTATTAATATATATTAATTCATCTTTCAAAATGTTCTTTAATGCTTGATCTACATTAACTTTCACGGAGCACTTTTTATGTATAGTGTTTTTATGTTTACTAATAAAAGTGTGCGAATGTGTGACACTTTATACACGTGGAGCAATTTCGTTAACTAGATCGATACTGTCGATACTGATTAGCAACTATGCGAGAAGTAACAAGTAAAGTCCACATTTTAACAAGCAGAACCGAACCGAACCAACATAAATATACTATTATAGTCTTATAGATATTAAGATATTATATTATATCTTATTTTAAAGATAAGATTTCGGTTAGCATTTCTAAGTTCACTTATTAACTGTGTGACACAGTCTGTGTCCAAATATTATCAAAAGTAATTATACACTTTAATTTTGAACTATACAACTATAATTATTTTATACAATTTAGATTATACGGTCTACGGGTATTATAAAATGGTAAGGGCGAGAAGCCCTTTAATAATTTTAGTCACGTCATCGTCATTGTCATGGAACTGTCCTTTCACGTGTAACCGAAGACCCGAACGACGAACCCGGCGAGTTGATCAACGCACTGAAAACCGGCCAGATCAGGCGATCGAAGTAGATCCACCAGACCAGCGATGTGATTATAAGCACTCGCAGCACTTTGACCGCAATCGCGTACGTGCAATAGCTGTGAGTCTGCACCATCACGTCCAGCAAGTACTCGATCAACCGAGCGGTTACCTGAACCATGGTAAACATGATCTTGATCAGCGAAATGAAAACTTGTCGGATGGCAGAGAGCTTATTGAAAATCAATCGCATCAGGGCGTAAATGTTTCCTTCGCTGGACTGCATGATGGATTCACCAAAAAAATGTCTTCTACTGCAAACATTCAACAAACAATAACATTCATACTGTTATCCCTTAAGTAACCGTGGTTTCCGCTGTTCATTGTTACAATGCAATATTGGCCATGTTCTTTTTTTTAAATTTTGAATAAAATGAAGAAATGTATTGGTTTTTACAAGCACCAGGGCCGACTTTAGCTCTTTCAGCGCTCAATGCAAGAATTATTTTGGCAATCCTTCATCATAAACAACTTAAACATATAACTTAAGCAGATAGAATTTTGGGACCTGAAGGGGTCTCTTTATACATATTATAACCTAAGCCTTATTCATAATCAAAGATGCTTTTAAATAAATAATGAAAATAATTTTTCAAACGTCCATATTTGCCACATATTTGTAAATCATTCAGAAAACAAACATAATAATACTTGTAATAATAAAGTGATAGTTTATGAAACTGTAATTGTACCTACAATCGCGGCCAATCTTTGTACGTCGATAGAATAATAAATAATTATAATTATAATAATCAAATTTATATTTGCGTCGCCAATTCAAATCAAATTTAATTATAATTTTGATGCCTCTCACGCGCCCTTCTGATTTTGGCGCCCTGTGCCATCAAACGCGTCGATCGAATCTAAATTCGACCCTGAATATAATATGTTAATAATGTATTTTAACGATAATTCCATCCTTAATGATTCTTGACAACTTGAACCATACTTCTTAAATTATTTTTAATTTCATCATATTTTAGTATATTACCTATATTATTCTTATGATCTGTATATATTATTTAAATAGAGCTCACTCACTCATTGACCGCTGCCTTCTAAAAACGACAAAATGCATGAACTTTAAATCTGAAACTATAATTCCTCTTAATTATATAATCAAACTACTAATATTAATATTAAAACTAACTATATAATTAACTACTACTAAATAATTCTAACCTTAGTTAATTACTACTAATTAAATCTTTTACTAAATTACTTGGCTATAATAATTAATTGTTTGAAATTAGATCTTAATTATTAACTATTAAATTAGCTTTAAACTAAAAAAATTGTAGTATACGTCCATACTTGATCATATTTTTTCGTTATAGCTTACTCGTTTTTTTTATCTAACCATCATGGATTCGTCATCAGTTACCAGTGCCGTTCCTAGGTTCTGCGAGACCCTATGCATCATTAGAATTTGAGGCCCTACAATATTATATCGAAATCCATAGGTATACCAGAATAGCGGTTCTTAATTCAGAGATTGAGGATTTAGATTCTATAATCTATTTATACATGGTATATTGTATATATATATATATATATTATTGTATAAACGCGAGGTCCTTGGGGACACGAGGCCCTGGGCAAGTGTCCCGTTTGCCCTGCCCTCGGGACGGCACTGTCAGTAACAAGATGATTTTTTTTCTGAACGTTAAGATAGATAGGGTGTTAATGATATTTAATAATATAAGGTATATATTAAATTGAGTCGGTTGAGTTCATGGATTTGACTAAATCTCTATTATAATACGAGATTATTATGATTTACTCATAGTTTTTTAATATTTTCCTGGAAAATGAGATGCTTTTGATTTTGATTTTGAAGATAATATAATGTTAGCTAACGTGGTTATATCACTAAATACTTATTGAATTCGTATTTTTTATGCGCTGGCCCTTAATTATAATTCAAAATATATTTTTTAGGCTATTTGCATAATTATGTACCTTTAAATACATTATTATCTAAACTCATGGTAAATATCAAAATAATACATAAAATTATACATGTAATTATTTGAGTGTACAAAAATAATTGGTAAATATTTCTCTTTTTTTCTATGATATTTAATTGGTAAACTTGAAGAAAATACTCACTTTCCTTTTAAATATTTTATAAAATTATTGACGAAGTTCACAACACATATTTCTAAAATGAAGGTTAATAATAAAGTAGTATAGTATATATAGTATATGTTCATTCTATATCAACACGTATGTGTGATAAATGTTAAAAAATAAATAATATTAAACCTATATTCTTAGTCTCGTAGATATATACTATGCAGCTACGCAAATGTAATATATATTGTAGAGAAACATTCTGTATTGCGACGACCTTGTTAAGTCATCAAACGTGTACAGCATATTAATAATTTTGTTGAGGTCTTTAGACGGAAAACTGTAGGAAATAAAACGAACTCCAGAGTTAGGTATTTGAATAATTTAATAAATAAATTAAGTTTATTTCATATAAATAACGTTCAATAATTTAGAAAAAACACTAGGTTTTTTTAGTTAAATAATCATGTCATCAAATGTTTTTGAGACAAGCGTAATAATTTAATACATATAACAAGTCTTCCGAAAGTGGGCACTATGTGTATGAGCAATCTCGTTAGCGTCGATCACATTAGACATTTTTGTCGAGCTACTCTAGCACTTCCTTACGGCGACGTGTATATTTAAAAAAAAAAAACATTTTTGGTATAGAAACTTTAACAACTTCGGCGGCAGACGACGATTTACAGAGGGAATATATCTGTGTACGCGGTCTTTTGCAATGCCTTGTTAACAATATCCTGCGCAATGGCTGCAATTGCTTCTTCGAATGCAGGTTGCAATTCTTCAAGAAGAACTTCCCAATTTTCGTTCAGGATCGAATTCATGTTATCACCTATTGTACCACACAAAAACAAACAATAGAGTTATAGTCAGGCAGAAGATAAACAAAAAACGAGTACAACACGCATATAATTGTGTACAAGTATAATAGCGTCATCGTTTGAAAATAGGTACACTAGTCTTACCGAGTTGTTTGTTTCCGTTGAAGAGATTTTCCAACTTGACGTTCAATTTCTTGACGCTCGCCAACCTCAGGTCCATTTTCTTGATTTGGACGAAAGTCTTACCGTTCTTTTGGAATGGAGTTCCAGTCACTTCTTTCACTTCCAATACTGGATCGTCTACACAAAACATAGAAACCGTTAGTAAAAGGGAAGAAAAATGACTCCGAACAAAGCGTAAAAATTTAATATACTCACTCAAAACAAGGGTGCACGCTCCGTTGCCAGTGATGGGCAATATGAGCACCTTTCCGTTGACCGTGTATTGGCCAGTGATCTCGAGTGGTTTGGAGAAGCCAATCTTTCCATTAAGCTTGTAGTTATCCACGTCGATTTTCAACGAGTCGATGATCATACTGGTCAAACCATTGATTTTAACGTCTTTAAGCTTCAGGTCAATGCTAACCGATTTGCTGCTTCCCTTGCCATGGTCGATTTCCAAAGATGGAAGCTCGAATGGTTCAATGGCTGGAATCCTCAATCTCGGTACTCCTTCGCCTAATTCTGGAATAACTGCCTGTAATGAGGTTTTCAAGCACTTGTCAAGGTTGGGATCATTCTTCTTGCATAAATTAAATGACATTTCTGTAAAATAAAAAGTATTATAACATTAGAATCAGTATTGAGAATTATACCGTAAAATGCATAATTTATCATTACGTATTTGTTATCCATCGAGTCACGTCTATTAGATAAAAGACATTGTAAAAACTAATAGAAAACCGTTCATAACTAAACAACGCTTCGAGCTAAGTGTTGATAACTCGATTATTATTAATATTTTTATGGATTTTGTCAAACCTTACATTATTTCCATAGTAAGAAACTTAGGGACATTATTATTGTTTCGATCAATTACAGTATCACAAATGAATAGACAAATGGGCAAGTATATTAAAATAGAAAAATCATAGGAATAATCGGAATCATATTGTTTTTAATCATTTTATCTTCGAATGACATTCGTTGCTTACAAGCATAATAATCACGATTTCACGGAATCCGCACGGAATACTAAACCGTTTTGACCTTGTAGTGCTATAGCATATTTTTGTTTTACAGTGTAAAATTTACACCTTCCGGGATTGGACCCTATTATTGACATTGTAATTTGTATTGTACATATTTTAATCAAATTCTTTACATATCTTATAGTTATAATTTATATATACTTAATGAATTTGGATATTTTGATTATTTAATAATATATCTGTATGGAAAAAATCTGATAGTTATAAAATTTCTGAATCAATTGGAATAATATTATATTATTTTTAACTAACTATGTAATACATATCAATTCGTATGTACTATAATGATCAAAAACACATGGGTGGAAAGCCGTTTATCTAAATATCAAATGTATGTAATAAAATATAATTCATATCACGAAAGTATTCAAAAATTATATATTATACTAAAATTAAAATGGCGTTTTAATGTTTAATATTTGCAGTGTTCTTGAAATAAATAATTTATAAAATAAAAAATAATACCATAACTACAGTATTACAACATTAGAAAATCGCACAGCTTTGTTACAAACTTTTTAAATACTTTAAATTTAATTGTTATAAATTATGATAATTTATTACATATATATTTTTATATTATATATAGCATTATTACATTAGATGGGTATAAAGTAGGCGACTTATATAGGCAACTAAATAAACAAATATTTTAAAATAGAAAAAATTTATTTTGTAAATCTAACTACTTTTAAATTATATTAAAATAAAACATGCATTGACATTTCAGTTTTTGGAAAGAATTGTAAATTGTAAATTATTATTTAATTTTCTGAAAATATCAAATAGCTACGAGATAAAAATTGGGAAATGTTTTAATGTTTAACAAATAATTTCGTAAACATTTTTTTTATAAAATTGAACTAAACGTAAAAATTATTTTAAATGTTAGAATATCTGATGTTATTTAACTTGAAATAAATGTTTCATAGTAAATGAAATGTACTTACGTTTCTTCGGAGCGGGTGCAGCAATTACAGAAGCAACGACGGCCAAAAACAAAGCACTGACGATCAGCAACGATTTTGCCATTTTTTTAATTGGAAATATTAAACTTTTAAAAATAAATAAAAATTCCAAACTAAATCGATATCAGATCGAAACAGTGCGAACAATGTTTTGGGTTATTTGTTAGTTTGAAAAAACTAAGGAAAACTTGAATTCCCGAAGTTACTTCTGAAACTGAAACCGTCGAATGTGTGATGCCGCAACCCTATGTCCAGACACCTTTTATACGTTTGCGACTGCCCATGTTGACCTCCCCGGAACTGGTTTCCGCTACAGCTGTATGGCTGTTTTTTTTTTCACGTGTGTATATCTTAAATCAGTAATGACTAATCATACTTCGTTTCAAGTACATACTCATAGATCCAAATACTAATAAAAATCTACAAAATAATAACATATGATTTATTCAATTGATTCTATATAAACTACTCGAATTATAACTATATTTGTAAAGATTCTAAATTATTCTTTTTTTTTACCATTGTTATTTGTTTTATTTTTATATATAAAAATATAAAATATTATAATAAAAAAATTATTTATTTAGTTATTGTAAGTGTCTAGTTTGTATTTGAAAACTTAATTATTTTTCGCCATACGAATATATATATTAATTTGTTTGACAAAATTAAATTTTAATTAACATTTTACTGATCATAACTTTATTAATTGCAATTTATAATGTACATTTTTGAATAAATAATTTAAAAAAATAAATTCGATTGAATTTAAAGTATTAATTTGACGTATGAAATACACGAATAACAGAGTGAAAAAAATTGTAAATATTTCAGTAGATATATTTTAAATTATTTTACAATAAGAACAATTTATTTCACTTAAAATTATTCATAGGTCTTCATTTTATCTATATTGTTAAGCTTTTCTCAAGTTGATAATTTAAGTATGAGTGCCCTATAAACATATTTTTGTATATTCCAAAAACCATTTTACTTTATCAAATAATATATGTATCATAAATAAATTAAATATTTTGAAGTATATTTTAGATGCTCCGATGTTTTAGATTTTCAGCGAAACGAGTACAATATTTTATTAGTATGAATAATTAAATTGGATTCTCCAACAGTTTTGTACAAATTTATTGATTTTATAAATTGAAAAATCGACATAAATTCAACGTTGATAATGAATATTTTTATAAAATTAATAAATTCTCAAACAACTTTTTTATATATGAATAAAAAACAATAAATTTGGTATTTATATTTGAAGTTGTTTAGTTAAAGTTATTTATATATTAAAAAATAATACGGTTTCAGAAAACTGAATTCCAAAAATTTTCTTCATAATTATTAAAAGTATAAAACTTAACTAAATAAAATATTTTTGAAAATAAAATACGAAACTCGATTCAGTAATTTTATAAAACAAAATAAAACTGTACCACTAACTACGTCAATCTTTATGAATTTAAGATTATTAGTGAAATAATTGTTTCTTATTATTTTTTTTTTATATTTGTTATGTTTATTATTATAAAATAGTTTTGGACAAATATTGAATAATTAATTAATTACATTTTCTGTATTTTATAAATTATAAGTTTTATAATTCATAAAATATAGAATAATATCTTTATGCTCATATGGGGTTTTTTGTATTATAGAAATAAACGTATTTTATATGTTATTATCAGGGCTCGGGAGTTAAAGCATTTCTTTATTTTTGTGGATTGATTTAAAATATAGCAGAGTACTATAGAAATGTATGTCAAGTTATAACACGTACAATTATGAAATTTGAAAGTGAAATTTTTTGCTTTTTTCAGCAATTTTTCAAAAAAATGCTTATTTCTAGTTTTTCTGATTATTTTTGCTTATTTGACCAGTTTTTTTTACATTTTTATAGTTTTCTCCTGCAAAGTCGTTTTTGATATAATTAAAATTTAAAAATAATTCTTATCTTATCTATGTCACATAGTTTGTCGCTGTCCAAAGCATCGTTATATGGTTAACAAAGATATTCCAACGTTGAAAGTAGAACTGAGTATCAAACATCAGAATGATGAAGAATAGAGAGAACAGTTTACATTTTATTTTTCGGAAAAATTCCTTAGAAAATCTATAAAATCCTTAAAGTCTTGAAAGTGTAGATTTCTTTTTATTTTATTTGATTTTTTTAGTTAGAATTTTATAGTTCTTTTTTTTTATACATATTTTTGCTTAATTTTAAATTTTTTAAATGCTTATTTTAGTGCTTGTAATGATGTTTTTAAACGCTTATTCTAATGATTTTAAGTGCTATAAGTCCCAAGCCATGGTTATTATAATATTAAAAATTTGTCTGTTATTTTTGTATAAA
This sequence comes from Sipha flava, assembly GCF_003268045.1. Classification (NCBI taxonomy): domain Eukaryota; kingdom Metazoa; phylum Arthropoda; class Insecta; order Hemiptera; family Aphididae; genus Sipha; species Sipha flava. The sequence goes on from NW_020271714.1 coordinate 947,073, forward strand.
ATAATTAAAGCATAAATAGTATTAACGAATTTTTATTTTTATGTACGTTTGCAATATTCTCGTAGATATTTTATTGTTTAAAAAAATTGCAAGTATAAGGATATAAGGATATATATATATATAGGTATATAGATATAAGATACATGGGAATCGAATGGGATAAATAATATTTAACTCGAATGATTTAAACGTAATTGAACTTCTTTGATTGCTGTATTTGATTATTAAAACTTTATTCTAAATAAAATTTGTAATAAAATGTTTCAATGGAAATACACGAAATATATATATATGTATATGTCAATAAGGCCGCAACATTTTATACATTTTTGAAACCCGTGGTATTTGAATGTATTGTTATTGACTATTTTTCTCTCAATCTTACTTTTGAACCAATCAAGGTTAATACTTATACATTACAAGTATTCCATACTTAATTGGAACTTATGTAACTTAGTACTCAATATTGAAACCAATACCTATTTAGATTTTAATCGTAATAAGATAGCTTTTCAAATGTTTTATTGTATTTTGTGTTTTCCAAAACGTTACCAACACCGAAAACTATTATGGTTTATCCATCGGTACATCCAAACGTTCATCTACGCAACGTAATAGATACGATAAATTAGTCGTTTCGCGATGCAGTGATTTTAATAAAAATCAACAGCGATAAATGTATTAAGTTGTTACAAGCGAGAAGAAAAATATTTGTTCGTTCGAACAACAATAACGTTGTCGTTTAAATATCTTTAACCGTAATTAACGTTCACGAACGCGCGTGTATGTGTGTGTGTGCGTGTGTGTGTTCATAATGAATTAATAACACATTAACCGAAAACAGTTATTGTTATTATAATCCAATAACGTGCCATAACACATTTCAATCGTTAATTCGTTTTGATGGTCTTCTCAATTCGCTGGAGCGCGCACGATATATATGTAAATTTCGGGACTTTCGTTCGGTCGGTCGCGATTATCGTCAACGAATATCCAACACACACACACACACAGGTGTCCGGTATACACATTGGATCGTCCACCGGAAAATAATAACGAATAATAATGAAATTTTAATCGTTGCTGTGTACGGAGCGCGCGCAGTGATACAACGCGACGCGCGTATTTTCTCGTTTTCCAATGTCAGCCGCATGTCGGTTCGTCGTGGTCGTTTATTAATTTGTCAACTTGTTGACATTGGAGAACCGACGACGGTGTCATCGATAAATTATTAATGCCGGCGTGGATAACCCCGTCCTCAGCGAAATGCCATCAGCCGACAGGTATAACGCGCGCGTACGTATCGTAATGCGACATCATTATTATGGAAGCACCGGCGTTTCCTGGTTCGCGCATGAGGATTTCGGCATCCGCGTTACGGACATTTTACCTACGATTTTATTTTTATTTTTTTTTTTTTTTTATATTCCCCCCTACGATGCGAACGTTAAACGATATAGCGTTTCTCTGCGATCCAATGGCCTCTCGGTTGACACAACACTACTACACAACGTGCATACGCGTTGATGGCGGACGGGGTTGCGCGCGCGCGCGCGTGGTGCGTAGAGATAAAGCGAATAAAACTACCCGTTTGACTGGTCTTGAACGCGGTATATAATATGCAAAAATCGCTTGTAAAGTTTCAAGGGCGCGCGCGTGAAGCTTGATCAGATGTATTACGAACCGGCGTGACGACCAAACGGATGTACACACGTCGTGTACGACTACCATGTCTGTGCATGCGTAATAACTACCTGGATAGATTATCCGTTGAATTCTCGAGGAAGCGAAAGAAAGAAAAAAAAAGTAACGAGACTAGACGACGCGAACCGAACGGACAAGGAGATGGGGATACGAACACCATAATAACATTATTGATATCGCGTGTTTTCGGTTACGACGCGTGGCCGTCGCCGTGTGATGCAGAACCGCCGGGACCCAAGGCCAGCAGCGTTTACATCGAAATATACCAACAGGCTCGATCGGTTGTTTTACGATTTTTATTACATTGCGAACGAATAATTAATTCAACGATAATGGCATACGGGCTCCATATTTGTGGTGTATATCGATAAACCATTAATTATATATTTTCTCGCGAGGTTTATACGCGATCGTGCGGCCGAAGGGCAGTTGTATTTTTCTTCTTTCCGCGACCCGGTCGAAAATGTGCACAAATTATCGCTCGTTCGCGCACATAAAACAACAATAATCATACACACACGCACGTTTCACTGGAACGCGCTTACCCGTGCCATCGACGACACAGGAGCGTGTTTAGACTTACTTATAAAGGGGGGGGGGGGGAAATCAAATTTTTTCTTTAATCCTGGTTCAAAATGTACAAGTAAAATTTTTGATAGTATTTAAATCTCGTGAATCCTTAATATTTGTGGGTTTTTTTTTAATCTAATGCCGGATCCACCTATTATCGAATGTTGTGTAGTTCTTTTTTAACACCTAGCTATGTTTTGAAAGTTACGCTTTTGCGTTTTATTTGATTTTTCACCGCGTACGGACCCGAAAAAAATCCCGATTCAGTATTCACGGCCACGCGTAATTTGATTTCGTTGTAAACCGATCCGCATTAAAAAAAAAATTTGAAATGTGCGTCTCACATACAATCGATTCCTTAAACACAGATTTTAAACACAGGGGAGGTCGATCTCCTCTTCGCCCCTCCCCTCAATTAAAATACGCCCCCGCGACGACACCACACATAGGTTTATCGCTTACAGCGGTCACCGCGTGCGAAATCCACGCGCATAGCGTAACGCTACACGAAAACGTATGCAAATCGTTCGCGTGCGTGCAACAGCCATTTCACACACGTCGTATCCGATAACGATAACGTCGTACAAGAGTGGTGCCTGACGGCCATCGAAAATGGAGTTTACCTTCCCCGTCCGCGTACAACGTCGCACGTCCGAAAGCGTTACTCACGGTCCCGTGCACGCCAGGACCGCCGCGGTCGCAGGACGCACGTGTGTACCACAACGTATAACATTCTATACCGTACGCGATCGACCGAACCGTGTTGCGCTTTCGCGCTCGTATACAGGATGTCCGAGCGCTCCGGTGCTCCCGGTCGGGTCCGGGACATCGCTGTGGTACGAACGCTATGGTCCTTTTCGACATTTCACAGAGCCAACGAGCATTTGAACCTTTGCGATGTTCGACGCGTCCTGCCATCGGCCTAAGCGCACCACCGCAACACGTTCTCCGCCGACGCGATTCATCCGGTACGTCGTGCTCCCGCGACGCACCCGGTATAGATCATTTTACACCACACGTCCCGTGTACGTACTGCTATACCCACACGAACATATGTATATGTATGTGTACGTATCGCATAAACGGAGACGTCAACACGTACGTACACGTGTATTGGTGCAGGACGAACGACGCACTTTCATCTGTACGCGGCGCCGTCACGTCGCGGTATCCTGAAACGGTCGCCGCAGTCATCCCCGCGACACGGTTAGGTGCTCGCCGCGTTATAAAATATCGTAATATAACCGTCGTCGACTGCGTTTAAACGTACGCCGTCGCGTCTTGTGTCACCCACGTAGTCGTGCACACCGCGCGCGAAACGGCCTACGCGGCGCTGTCTTTTTACATCCTGCACGCTTGAAACGTTAGTGATAGCATTTTTTTTTCCGCGTGTTTCGTATCCTTCCGTCGGTCGCGCACAAAGTACACATTTTATGGTAATTACATGCAGTGCAATATCATTACATTACGTATACGTAATGTCTATCGCATAAGTGTTCAACGGATAATTGCTCTGTTATTATTCTTGGTGCTTCTTCTTGCTCAACAGAGTTGGTATCGCACTTATACGACTCTATCTTACAATTCATACCTGTATTGCGCATACGTATACATTTATCCTGTACATCACGATATTCCTCAAGACATGAATACTATTAAATGTGTGTGTATGTATGCGAGGTGCGTATTTGCAGCCGAACGTTTCCTCGGACAAGGTTACGTTGTCGCATTGAAGTTCAAGGCAGACTCTAGTTTTATTGTCTTAAATTTAATATATACAATTATTTTTCGTGTTCTTTTTACATAAATTATAATATTCGCATTACCTAAAGGGGTTATCCGTGAACCTCGTGTTCATTTTAATATTTCCCTGTTTTTTTTATGTTTTTTTTTTTTTTGTTTTTAGAACAGTTTTATTGCCGTCCAAATTCCGCTTTCAAACCGCGATTTATCATCATTGAACACAATGACAACGACGCTGTGCAATAAAATGGGACTTATTCCCAAACAAAAACGGATTAGAGTGATGATAATGGGACAGCCCGGCGTGGGAAAAACTGGTAAAACATGCATATTATATTATAATGGTTAGAGATTTCGTGGATTGATATAATAATATTTCTTTTTTCAAGTATATCCATATCTTCGGTAGGTATAACGTGTTCACAATAGCGACACCGTTTAAGTATAAACTCTGATAAGATAGGAATTTCAATGGGTCCAAAACGCTAGTACACTATTGAAGAAATTGATATGTCCTGGAAAATAATGTTGATTTCACTCAAAAAAAAAAAAAACATTACATGAACTTATAATATTAAATTATATACATGCGTTTCATACTATAATAACTACAGTTTAAAACAATATGGACGAAAAATGAGAGAAATTACTACCCCGGGATGCCGAATCGTATTTCAATGTAAAATCCCAAAACCAAAAGGCGTAAATATTTTGCCTCAACCCAGAACGCTTAAGAGGACACCATACGTGAATGTGTAGTCTTTGTTCTACAACATAGCAAATATGCGTTCAGTGAGACCACTATTTTGTTGTTAATTTTAGAGTAAACTGACAAATTTACAAATTTAAAAGGATTAACAATATTTGTGCGATGACATAGATATTTTACGATATTTTAGTCTAGTTATGATCTTTTTTTAAATCGTAATATTTTACATAACCATAACTTACATACAATTCAAATATTATTAAATGCCTATGTCATCGCACGGATAATATTACTCCTTTTAAGTTTGATAATAAATCAGTTTACACTAACATTAAAACTAACAATACAAAATTGGTTCTATTCAACGCTTATTCGTTATGTTATACGATTATAAAATGGAGAAAACACATGCAGAACCTGCATTGCAGGTATGGCGTTCTTTTAAGACAATCGGATACACCACTGATTTTTATATATTTTATAATGCTATAACGATAGATAACGTTGAGTTTTCTAGCACTATTGGTGAGGTTTGTGACAAAAAAGTTCATCGGTGATTACGATCCTAATCTGGAGAAAATGTACACGTACCAAGTTTCCATGGAATCGGAAATGGTAACCTTCGAGATACTAGACACCGCAGGATACGCCGTTCAAGACGTAAACAAAATTGCACATTTATATATCACCTGCATAATATATAATGTGTATATGTATAGAAATCTTACAACTTGGAAATGAACATGCGCTGGGCAGATGTGTTCGTTTTGGTTTATTCCATCACGGACAAATGTTCGTTTGACGATTGCAGTAGGATCAAGTTTTTGATTAACTACTACAAAAAGAAACGTCGACTTTCGACTAAAGTAAGAAAATATCGAATAATAATAGTTAGAAATTGTGATGGTTATTCATGGAATATGCACGTGATTTTTATAACTTTATTGTATTAATGCATTCAGTTTTTTTTACGAGTACAATTGAGTGAAGTAAACATGGGTTTGGAAAAAAACTCTACCTTAACCTTTAAGGTAACATGAAGTCGCAAGCTCAAAATTAAAAACATTTTTATTAGTAATCGTTTATTAAATTGTGAAAAATAGATATCTGTTGGTCCTATAAGATAAAAGGATCTGCAATTCAATAATTTTATCAATCGAATTTCAGAAATCGTTGTACAAAAATCACTTATTTTAATATTTTTTTAATGTCTCACTTATTATTCTGTTTTTATGTATATAAATATGTGTACATATATTTACTATTTAGATTCAGAAATTTAATTTCGAATTTATAAGATTACAAAACTGTTTTATAAACATCATATTAGAATGAAAAAAATATGAAATTATAGAGCCTGGATGTATAGTTAATAATTTTAATACAATCTATTTTTTACGTTCCAAAGCAATACACAATACACATATTATAAATATTGATGTATTTTCAGTTTGAGGCAGAATTAATAAATGAGCAAAAATTATATTATAGGTTACCAAACATTCATCACGACTAAGATCTATAATTTATATGTTTTATTATTTATGTTAGTGGGTACTATAAGATTTTTGCTTATTATACCATATTCACTGACTCAGTATTTTTGTCTAGGTAAAATTAATTATAAGTTATTTCAAAGTCAATATCTTATCCTTAAATATTATAATGGGTATCCATGACCTTCAAAATAAAATACAACTGTAATAAGGAGTATAAAGGAGAAACAGTGATAATTGGTTCCGATCTATACAAAATATACTATTTTTAAGTCTAATCATGTAGAGTATAAAAAACCTAGGTGAAAATGTATGTATTATTTATATTAAAATAATTATTCATTATTTTAATGTATTGTTATGTTATATCTTAAATATCTGTACTTGGTCCACGATCCGTTCTGCAATAAAAATAAAAATTTAATTAAAAATAAAACTAGTATCACTATTGAAAATTGATTTTAAGACACGATTGATTTCGGTTTGAATACAAAGAATTGTATTTCGAGGCGTTTGACATCTCTAACAGTCTACATCCAAGTTACCATAAAACCATGCTTCAGTTATAATGTATAATGTTTTTTTTGGTGAATAATAAGTCCATTTAGTTGAATAGTTCTATTGAGATTAATACAATATTATATTATTTACAAGTCATTGTTGACTAACAAAAATCGTTATAAAAACCATTTCAGCTGTAATTATTTCGGTTATAAGTGTTTTCTCTTCGTGTGCATAAATAATACTAAATTATTAATTATAAGTTACATAGATACATTAAATAAACATATTGTTCACTAGTAGGTACTAAAAGATAATAAAATAATGTTTAGTTATATTATATAATAATATTTACACTATTATCATGTTCCGCAGAAAATTTTATATTACCCCATAATTAGAGTTTTTCATTTCAGTAACCAAATACTTTCCTAGTCTATAACTGGTTCTTTTTTTTTATTTAAAAAAAAATTAATGCAACCTGTATTTTTACTTACGGAATTTGTTCTATGCGTGTCTTCATGCGTTGCATAAGTATATTAAATACATGTTTTGATTTAAAACAGATTTAATTTTATAAAAATAATTATCTAATATTTCATTTTATAATATTACTATAGTCAGTACCCATATTCAATACATAAAGAAAAAATACTTAATGAACTGCTATAGCACTACTTTTACTATAGCACTTAAAATATATTAAACACCCGCAAACAATTTACAAACTGGGCTCTGTTCTAGAAACGTTAATGTTGTGCATTATTTTTCTTAAATAATAATAACGAACTGAATACTTGATGTTTATTGTTTTTAAAAATACTGTCGGTGATTTGTTGTAATTAAATATACAGCATTTGATATGATTATACCATCACAATAATCGTTCTACCATTCCTGGCGAATACCGCAATATTTTTGGACATGTCATAAACAAAATGTACTGATAATGCAACTGATCTGAAGGATCATCCATTTGAGGTGCCAGTGATATTGGTTGGTAACAAAGTGGACCAACAGTATGATCGAATGGTGACGTATGCTGAAGGTCGAAAACGGTGTCAGGAGCTCGGTTGCGTGGCTTTTCACGAAATTTCAGTACGAGAAGACGTGGATCAGGTAAGAAATTGTGTGAGAAAGAAATATCTATAAATATACACATACGTTCTGCTTTTAACTGTAGGCATACGCAGTTTTTAAGGAAGTTTTTACTAGCTGGAAAGCATTATCAAAGAATCCAAAGCTGAAACGTTCTTCTTCTGATCACGGTGCTGAAGCATTCTTCAATTCGGCATCAAAATTCATAAGTAAATATTCATTTTTTATCATACTGTTCATCATATTTCCGTACATGATATTTAAATATAATATTATAGTCAAGGAACTTCATGCTTGACTTATTTAATCTAATAATTGGATTTTCATAACAACTATAAATTAAAAAATAACTTATCCCCTTCTTACTTATATGTACATCATATATTTTAGAGGTGTGGTTAAAATATTCATGACACTCAGCATATGTAAGTAATTTTCCAATTAATGTAAATTTCATATTTATCCTATATTATTACAACATTATTAGTCCTTAGTTAATCATGTTTGAAAATAATTATATTCATTAGCTATAGCTTATTGTAACTATATAGTACTAGAAATTATATCTTCGCGATATATGATAAAAATTAGAATCAGGTTTTACAATTTTTCGTAAACAATTTTAAATTGGACATTTGGTATAGAAAAAAAGCATTCCTAATAGAAAATCTCTTCCGTACTGCACACTTAAAGATTTTGTCATACTCGCCTTTCAAACGTTAACAATAATGAATAACACAATTAAAATAGTTGGTATTTTAGATTTTGCTGATGATACATCTTGGAATTTTAAAAAATATGTAAATAATTTAATAAAAAATTGTAAAATTAAAAACAAGTACCATAATATAGAGAATAGAACCACGACACACTTTTTAATTTCGTACTGCACACTAAAAATTTCGTATTTCACAAAGTGTGTCGGTACTGCACACAATTTTAGTCTCAGGAAAATCTTTTATTATATTGAACATGCATGAAAAAATATTAGGTTACGTTATGTATCGGAATATAATTTGAAGTATTGAAATGTAAGTATATACTTATATCCTTATCAAGTGAAAAAATCCGAATTAAATTCAAAGACATCAGTTTGAAATAATACGTGTTTCCAATTAACGGTTATAATATGAGTACGGGGTTAGGGCGTCAAATCAGGATTTCTTATTTCAAAGTAATAATATGGTTGTGTTTATATTTTACTAAAACTCTCATCCCTATGAAATGGATGGAATACAATTGCGTATGCTGCTTATCGGCGGTACCTTTTTCAACCTATTTCTTAACACAATTGCGTACGTTATTTTTGTGCAACGTTGCCAACGTTGCCGAAAGTCACGTATAGATGAAACTGGAAATATCAAATAATTAACGTGATTATCGTTAAATAAAAGTTTACACTACTTATAACCGCTATAGATTTTATTAGTTGACCGCCGAACTTTATGAGTGTAGCATAAAGTGTAGTATAATTGTGTAATTTAAAGTGGAAAATGAAACCATACAAATAATTATATCGGAACGAGAGTGTTAACCGTGGCCGTTCAAAATTATTATCAATGTTGGGTGAGCATAGTCATATTTTAAATATAAAATCGAAAATCGATCACCAAATTTAACGAGAAAATTGTAAACATAAAGCAACAGAATTTGAAGTGCCATAATCAGATATAAAATCCATAAGAAAAACCATGTATGATAAAAGACGGAAAAATTATCTTCATTTCGCAGATTCGTTGACCTATGCTGTACTTCAGAAACGGTGGTATTAAATTCAAAAATGAAAAATTTGTTCACATGCCAGACGATTTGCAATTTATTTGTATCACAACGAAAACTACCCTATAAAATAACTTTTTTTAGGTTTTCTTTGGTCTTATTTTCTTGGGTCACTCCATGTATAACGAATGCACACGAATATTGTAATCTAAAAAAGTTCTTGTTGTAACTTCTTTGTATTAAATAATTAATTTATTAAGAGTGTATTATATAATATTATACATTACGCATGTAATTGAAAAATGCGTCGGTAAATACTTAAGTCATTGATTAATATTCAAATTTATATTTTATTATAATATATTTAACTTGAATAAGTAAAATGATGTTAAAGCTCGTAAAATAATATAATAATAACTAATAAATAACTAATATAATAATAATGCACAGGCAGTAAATAAAACTAACGATAAAATCCAATGATTTGCAACACATCGATACGCCCACATTTTCGATTATACTATAGTATTCTGAGACATTGCGTGTAAACCGCTGAGCATTCGTAGTGCTTCTGAGTAACACATATTTTATTTGATATTTCACAGATAATATCTATATCATCAAGAAACTGATATAAATTAATGTTGTCGATCAAAAGTTTAAAAAATAAATTAGTCCATACATCAGTCATGTTATCATAGAGCTGTATGAGTAAAGTCGATGCAAATTATATCATAAAGCAGTAAAGTATGCATTTATGTATAATATTCTCGTTTTGAAACCATGTCGATACAACCGTAATATCTTTTTGTATGAATTCTATAGTACGGGTTCTACAGTCACAGTTATCCAACCGCATTAACGTGTAGGTTTTGAAAAAAACCATGTCCGAGAAAAATCTCTATTAGAAAAAAAACTTAATTCGCATTTTAATTTCCATCGCACGTCATGGTCGATCTCCGTATTTCAAATGACGTAGGTATACACGCACGTCAATCGCTGAGCTATTAATTTTCGAAAAAAAAAATAATAAGTAATACGTTTTAACACCTAATATATTATACGCATTAAGTTTAAATCGTAGGTCGTAGATGTAATGACAAAAATAATTATCGCATCAATCGTTTATGAGTAGAAACGTCGTGTAGTTACTTTTTTAATGAACACTCGTGTAAGAATTTTATGATTCATAAGCAAACGTACGCGCGCTTTGAAAAGTACGTACAAAATTTTGAAAACGATTTTTTAACAACAAGTAAAATGTTTAAATATACAATAACATTTTTAAACGTTATAACGTCTGCATATTAAATTTCAATGTTGTTATGAACAGCCAGTTCGTGCACAGCCCATAAGCGGGTACATATTTTCGGAAGTACTAATCGCAGTACTTTAGTACATAAAACGACGCTCGTTAGTGATTACTTCGACGTTTTCTCATAAATTCAAAATTGTTTTGATCACACAACCGGGACATTCACCACACCGTATTACCTTTTGAAAATAACAATCTAATACGTTCAGTACAATATGCGCAATAGAATATAATGATGATCATAACTGATCTGCGTATATTTTGCAACCAAACTCGTGAAAGATATAACTACAGTAAAGACATGTAAATCTTAAGATCTAAATCTCGGCATTCTGGCATCTAAGACAACAACTGATAGAGCTCTAAGACGTTTAGGTGCTAAATGATGTAGAGATATTTTACTAGAACGAATAAATAAAATAAAACAGAATGTGCTATCGCAGTGGATAACTGATTTCGTTAAATCCCAAGTCTTAATTTGTTAACATCCAAGTGTTTTAACGAAAACAATTTTAGTTTTTACGATGACTAAAAATCAATTATTTCAACAAAGGAGAAAATAAAACATTTACTTTATGATATAGCTGTTGTGCGTATTTCGAACCAGGATCAGCCACATATTCCCTGACTTCCTACCAACTCACCTGTGCTATGATAGTAAACGTGTCTAGAACTGTAACACACGACACTGAGATAGCTTTTTGGATTAAATAAATGAGCCCTTTGCGTACATCTAACTAATCTTACGACTCTCGCTAAACAAGATTTCTGTCTCATTCCGAGTTCATCTTGTGACGGATTTTTATTGTGTCCAGTCCCATGCATGATGACGTATACGTACACGTTCAATCGTTCAACGGCTGTACAATAATTATTATTTCATTTTCGTATAATGATTGATTATTGTTACAGGTTGGCCGCTGGTATTTGGCGAGAGCGCTTGCGGCAGTCCGTCCAATCGATCCGAAGACACGCAGGAATTCAGGGCAAGAGCGTCGACGGAGGGACACATACGATCAAGCGTGGCAGTCTGCAGATATTTGCCCTCGTTGTCGGCTAGAGGAAGTATCTGTAGTTACTTGAAAAAATAAACGAAAGTCATAGTGGAGCGCGTCAGTGAAAAAAACCCAGCAACGAGATGCGCGAATATTTTGCGTTGTAAATAAAATGTGCAATTCTAAGTAGTTAAAAAAAATGGATGCGCAAAATTATCTAGGTCAAATATACGGAGGAGAGAACTACGCGCCCTATGAAATTCATAAATAAAATTAAACTTATAATTATTTCTTAATCTATGTACCACCTATAATTGTTATTTTTAATTGCTTTAAAAAAAAAAAAAAAAACCAGTATATTTTATTAGAGATCTGCAGTTAATATAATAGCGTAAATAATGAATAGTATATTATTAATACTCGTATATCAACAAAATTTTATATAATCTAGGAGTTTTGAAATTATCAAAAATATTGGCACGAGCGAAGGCCATGTTAGAAAACATAATTCAACGTACAAACAAAACTACTGAACCGATTCATTTGAAATTTCGTTCCATTTGTTTTATAACCCACACTTACACAAAACTAGGCTTTAAATAATGTAGGGTTTAATAATTCATTAAAAACTATCTCGGCCAAAACTGTTCAGTGCGAAGCCGGGTAATTTAACTAGTTACTAATAAAACAGCATATACTAATAATTAATTATTATTATTTTATATATATATATATATATATATATATATATATATATATATGTATTATATTATTCATAATTTATTATTATAGGTCGTATCTGAAATTTGGAAAATGTGGGTATACCCTCCATAACCATTTACATCCCTGGTTGTCTAATACCATGCATTATAATAGTCGTAAAACGGCGTCGAGTATAGATCAGAAAAAAAATTAGCTTATCGAAAATTCGAAGATAACTGTTTATAGAGTTGATTTTTTTGAAAATATTAACATTTCAACTTTCCATTTGTATAAACCTCATGGCTTTTAAAAATAAATATGTCAGTTTATAGAAATACAATGTAATAAATACAATAATAGTGTTTTGATATTAGCTTACTTCTCTTCTGAGAAATTTAAAAAATTATTAAAAAAATTATAAAGCTTAAACATCAACATTTTCCGAAGAATATACTCTTTTAGACAGTTTATTCCCAAGTGTTCATAAATGATAAAATAAAAAGTTACACTTGTAAACTAATATAATTAAAATACATATTTATTAATATGTAGTTCTTGACCATGTAGGCCTAAATCATAAAAAAAAAAAAAATTATTCGATTATCTTCATTATCTCAAGAGATATATCTATAAGTATATAACTCTGTAAGAATTTATATCTACCCGATACCTATGTGTTCATACCACGATGATTATAATTAAATTTACATAAACAGTATGTTAAATTTCATTATTTATAGCAAACATTCCAGATTAATTTTTTAAAAGTAATATTTTAATAATGACCTATCTTTTACAATAATTATCAAAAAATCGTTATATTTTTCTTTCGTTTTCTTGGTTGTTTAAATTTGTTAGATTTTCAATGAACGAAAGCAGTTCACAATATACATTTTAAGAATAACAACTTTTAAAATTCTAAGTTTTTTACACTTTTAATGCATTTCCAATAACCTACTTCTCATTACTTTTATCGTTGATTTTTTAACAAATATTTGTGTTTATTTTCACAATTATTTAATATCTTGAACTCCTACAAACAATTCAATTTTATAAGCCCAGGATATATGCAATGAAATTAAAGTGTCATTTAGAATATCTCACGCATGCTATGGCATATATATGGCATCACAAAATTGTTAAAAAGTTGCATTACACCTACTCAATATTTTTTAGTAGTCCAACAAAAAATAAAAATATATTGCTGTAAACAATAACCTGATAAAGGTATTTTTATGACGCCCAGGAGTAATGGTGAAAATGTTATACAGTTTATACAAAATCCAACCATCCCCAAACATATATGTTCAGAGGTAATTGGATTTTGATGTTTGAAAATTTTGGGTGAATACATAGCAAAATTCCAATTTTTAACTTATCATCAACACAAAACACAGATGCAGCAGAATATTCAGTAGTGGATAAGAATGAGTTGGTAAAATATATACTACTATAATTAGTTAAGTACTTATATTTTTTATAGATTCTAGTTTTCTTCAATTTATGTTTTTGAAAAAATTTCAAGGATGGTGTATTAGAGAACGAAGTGAGTAGGTACTGAAATATAAGTTATGCATCATGATTTATAAATGTTACTGAATGCTCAATACGCAATTGGTTGTAAAATCTGGTGATTGAGGTGTCTACTTTTTTTTTATCAATTTCAAGGAACTGGTATTTAATATACATGCATAATACACCGTTGATAACCAACATTATTATAAAATTTGCTGTATTTTTTAAGACCATTACTCTTAATTATTGAAAATTTAATCAATTTTAGATTTTTGTCTCTTAAATAACATTATTACAATAATTTAAAATATTAAAAAAAGAAATAAAAAATTAAAATGTTATAATTATTTTTAAATCCTTTCAAAATATGAACCAATACTGAATTATTACATTAACAATTTCACTGAAATATTTGAACTGGATCCTAAATTATAGCGAATGACTTCAAATAATTAACATACTGTATAAACATCGTCACTCATATTTTAACGGATGTAGTATATTAGTCGTGATAGTGTTTTGATCAAAGAACATAGGAAAGTAATTCCAATACAACAGAAATGCACAAAATGTTAGATTTAATTTAAAAGACATAAACTTTATATGATTAATATTAAATACATATCATATAATAGTACCAACCTTTATATTTGGCTCACGTTATAATCATATACGACTCCCCCACACCTACATCCTCCTATCAGGAAAGCGGAAAAAACGTATTTCTATCAAAATTCTATTTTTTTTTCTATAGATTTTTAAAACAATGAAAATAAGAATAAGATTATCTGATTATAATTTTAAAAAGTATCAGTTATGCAATTCACTTTATTGGTTGACTATTGATCATCCATTGACTCTACTTATTTGCAAAGGTGGAACTAGGAATTTTTACACCCGGGGAAAATGTTAAGATTTCGCCTTATCCTAGACCAATAATCATAATCTGTGCTCGACTTGAGGGGGACGCAGAGGGACGGAGTACTCCAACTAATTTTCAGAAATTTTAGCGTTCCCCTACTATTATTACGCTATAATCATAACGCTCAGCCAGTCTTGGGGACTTTCTTTTTTTTAAAGTAAATAGAGTCCTTCTTCTTTAATTTTGCCAAGTCGAGCACTGCCAATAATCAAACACTCTTCTCGAGAATTTTTTTCTAATAACTAATATACTAGTACAATCATACATATTGAGTCTTAACCTAATACCAGTATTTAACAAAGTTAAAAATAACAAATTAGTTGTTAATAATTACAAAAATTACACCATCTAAAATTTTACGCCCGGGGATGAATCCCCGTCTTCTGCCCCTGCTTGTATACACATTACATTATATTGTTGTGTCCAACAATAAACACGATTCTATGTTTTGAATGATTATTTTAAAATTAAAAGTATACTTATTATTTACAACACTCCGAGAATTACGAAGATACAAACTATACCCGTTGTAATTGTAACTGTGAATATATTTATTAAATACATGCATAGGGTAGCTGTATAATGTAATAATGTTATGCAATATCAATTGTCAAATGATTCTTTACCATTTAGAAAATAAGCATGAGCACTGCTTACAGTCAACCGATAATATTGTATTACTTAGTCGAGGAAACGTGAAACAAGTACCTAAAAAAAATTTAAATAATTAAATATGCACAACGTTTCAGAAGTAGAAACGCCATGAAAATGCGTTTGTAACGAGATTTATCAGAACATTATGAAAAGAAAATATTAATCCACTATAATTAACTAATCATAACACTTATGATAAAAAATAAATAAAAACCGTAAATAAACAGTCATAAAAAGTAATCATTGTGGTTGTAGCGAACGAAATTTTTAACATACTTATATTTTAACATACCTACTGCATAACATAGTGTCTGTTCGGCAAATTATTACACTCAGGACATTTATATTGTTTATAAGGTCATTTATGTACCTCAAATGTTTTATAATAATACTGTTTTAATTACTTATAAGAATAATTTAGCTCGTGTGCTTGTACACAATAAATCATCACAGTGGTCATCGTGGTTGGATTAAAGTAAACTAAATTTAAGCAAGTGTATATTGATGTATTAAAAGAAAAAAATTATCTCTTAATAAGGACGGGAAACTCTTTTCATAATTAAAGTACTACAAAAAACTCTGCAGACCACTGTCGGAGAATTTAACGAACTCAAAATCTAATAAATAATACATGTCTAAACGCTTACAGTAAAAATTTAAAATGTGTAAAATGTATTGCAAAAATGTGGACTACAGCATAATTGCCACGTCTGTTAAGTATCGTACGATTCTTATAAATTCAGTAACCGTTCATGTTAAGTTATTGTAAATTATAATTATAATTTATAATTATCCACAACGTGCATCGATACATTTAACTTGAATATTATAATTTGTAGACATTTCTCGTTTTTGTCTTACCCGCTGCGAACGCGTTTAAAAAAATTGACGTGAGCACGTATATACTTAAAGTTTGTAGTAAATGAACAGCCGAAAATATTTTTAGATATCTAAGTATTTAAAAAATTTAAACACATTTCTCGTACGAAAGATTGCTGTATAGTTAATAGACTGAAATAACATATTCAAATGATCAAAAACTAATCACTACATCGAAGCGGTTTTTCTGTAATTTTACATGGTTTTTTTTTTTGGTAAATAGTTATCACTATTTGGAAATGCTTATAACAGTTTTTATATATTACACATTTCGTTTATACACTAAATGAGATGCTGTGGAATAGAATATATAACATAACAAGAAACGAGTTTGAAACGAGGTAAAACATATATTATTATTATAAATACAAATGAAGAGTCAACCACATGTTATAAATTAATGTTCTCTTTCTTGTACCTTCGTAGCAAGTCTTTAGGTATGACTTTTAAACCTTTTTTTTGTACTGTGGTAGAGTCAAGATCTGAGAAAGCCCCCCCTCCCCCCGAAAATACGACACAGTATCAAACTAAATATATATTTTTTTTATTAAAATTTTTTTTTTATATATACAGAAAATTAGAAAATTTATGAATCACTAGCCAAATCATATTCTTGAAAAAATATAATGAGTCTTTAGGTGCTTCACACATTCACATACACAGTAGCGTAGCCAGGATTTTTCAATGGGGGGGTTTACGGTTTAGGTCTATACAATAGGTAGGTAGAGGCTAAAATATATACTTTTTCGTAGTGCAAACTTTAAGGATTTTGTCATACTCGCCTTTCAAACGTTAACAGTAATGAGTAACACAGTTAAAAATAGTATTTTCGATTTTGCTGATGATACTCGTTCATCTTGGAATTTTAAAAATATGTAAAATAATTTAATAAAAAAAAAATTTTTAAATCAAAAACAAATACCATAATACGAGCATAAAGAATAGAACCACAACACACTTTTTATATCTCGTACTACACACTTAACATTGCGTATTGCACAAAGTGTGTCGTACTGCATACAATTTTAGTACCTGTAGGTAGGTATCACAAAACATATTATTTTAAATTTTCTTGTACTTTATTTAAAGCATTTCAAGTCAAACAATATTTTCATTAGATTAAAATTTACATCAAACGTAGTTTTCTTGTTTTGGTCACTAATTTATTTAGGACATCATCAGGGTTTATCATTATATTACTGTGTGTATTCATCATTACCAAAACATTCAACTTATTTTCACATTTGTTGTTTCGTAATATGTTTTCAATCTTTTTAATGTTGAAAAAGATCGTTCACTGTTAGCAGTTGTAACTGGGAGAGTTGCTAAAATTTGTTAAAGTTTGAAAGTAGAAAGGAAAATTGATATGATACATTTTTTAAGAGCGTCGGTAACATTTTTTTGGTAAATCATTAGTTCCTGTAAATTGTTGTTGCTAAATTTTAATTTCACTCACAGCTGTTAACACACTGCAATTTTAATCGCCTAGATATATTTCAACTAGCTGCTTAATTTTTTCTTCATATTGTATACTATTGGATGATAGTCAAATAATGTTAAAATTTTCAATTATAGATCTATGAGATAAAAATCGATAATTTAATTGATTTAAAAAATGATCTATAAATGGAATGAATAAAGATATTCTGTAATAATACTCAGGCAAATCTGGATATTGTATCTGTTTTTTTGCTTATTAGTTGTACGAGGAATAGATAGTTCAACGTTTAAGGCATCACATTTAAATTTTACATTAATAAATATAATTTTAAATTCACTTTTATCATTTAATCTTAGTTGTTTAATTATATTTACTATTTCATCAGCGGTTTGAATAGCTTCAACCAGATCTATATTCTTTATCTAAAGAAACTTACTTAATGGTAAACTCAAAATCAACACGTGTCCCAGTACATAAGTTGCTAATATAAATTCTGGTTTTCTTATAGCACATAGCAATTGGTATGCTCCTGATGAAGCATCCTTATCAAGCCAAGTACAAACTTCTGATAAACTATCAACTATTGCATCAAATAACTAGAGGAAACTAATTATTGAGTCATGTCGGTCTATCCATCTTGTTGGACATAATAGGATCAAACGGTTATGAGTTGATAAAGAACATACACGTCCTATTGATTCGGATAAAAACTTTTTTTTTTTTGGGGCATTTAAAAAAAAATATAATCCTATGATGAGAGAAAAAACCGTCTTCGTACATGATAAATTAATAATATGGAATATCAATAGTCTAATAATTAATATGATGTTATGTACACATTATCATATTGTTACCTACCATTTTTCAAATAAGAACGCACCAAATGTGTATGCATCGTTATCAGCCACAGAAGAACAACACAAAATGAGTAATTTATTGTTCTATAATTGGTCACTATCGGTTGTCTACAGTGGTCAACTATCAACGACGCCGTGCATACAGGGAATTGAATAATTAAAATTATTAAATAAAAACTAATGGAGGGGTTACAACACCCAAAACCCCCCTGGCTACGTCACTGTACATACCCAAATGTTACTAGATGTAAACTTACGTGCAATAAACCCTATCATTACAAATTGTAAATGCTATTGGCAATAAAAATGATTTTGTAAGTTTAAAAAACTACTCGGTAATAACAAAAAATCAAAATAGCTAAAAATCATCGAAACGAGGGTTGAAACATATTGATTGAAGACTTAATTCTAATAAAAATAATGAATTATGGATTTTCGAAGTTATGCAAGAATTTTGTACAAAAAAAATGAGTTACCTAAAAGATACCTAGCTTTTTTGGTTATTGTATATCAATTGACACCATTTTATTTTAGGGGCGTATTTTAGGGAAGCGAAGGGGCGATCGCCCCCCCCCCTGAATCCGTATTTATGGAATTGATTATATGTGAGATACCTACACATTTCAATTTTTTTTAATGTGGATCATTTTATAACGAAATTAAATTACGTTTGGCTGTGAATACTGAATTGGGCTTTTTGTCGGGTCCATACTTAGTGAAAAAATCAAATAAAACACAAGCATAACTTTCAAAACATAGACAGATGTAAAAAATGAACTGCACAAAAGCTGTTTCTAAGTGGATCCGGCATTTGATAAAAAAAAAACACTAATATTAAAGATTCAACTGATTTAAATACTAACAAACATTTTTTACTTATAAATTTTAAGCGTGAATTAAAGAAAGAAATTGAGTCCCCCCCCTAGAAGTAAGTCTAAATACGCCCCTGTTTTATTTGTCTTGATTGTGTTTAAAAAATTTTTTTTTACTCGTAAATATTTGTTACAAAATGTCCAAGAGGAAGCCACACATATCCACGGTCGTTCGATAAACGGTGCCAAGAAGATATGTTTATACAGGATCAGTCTTGCGTTCGAGAATGATCAAAATACTAACAACAATTACGTCAATAACAATTGAACAATGACAATAATGGTGACAATATCAATAACGACAATAATAATAATTCAAACGTGTCCAAATACAAATACTATTCATTCAATAACTGATCAGCGTACAATCAAAACTACCACCATATCGATCATAGGCGTGCGCAGACTTTATTCGCAGGTTATGCAATAAGAAATATAGGGCCCCTCACAAATAAATCATACATCTATCAGACATATTTATAATGAGCTTAATTTCAGACTCAAATGTAGTATTCAATTTAAATTTTTCCTTCAACATTGAAATATCATTATTATCAAGTTTTAATTGATTTAAATTTCCTGTGACGGTAATTAAATTTAAAGTTTCTTAACTTAATAATAAATATGGGCCCCTTACATGAAGCCGCAGACTATGCAGTGGCATACCCTGCATACCCCGTGCGCACGCCTATGACATCGATTCATTTCAAAATTTAAGGAAATGTACTTATTATAAGCCAGTGGTTATCAACTTTTTTTTGATTCATGTTACCTTAAGCCACAATAATCGAACACTGCGACACTCTAACATCAATATTATAAACAATCATTACTGTATCGTTTAGATCGCTTAAATGAAACACAAATAATATATAGATACGAACTTTGAGGTAGGTATACTATTTACACGACAGTGGCGGTACTAACATGATTTTATTAAAAAAATTGAATTTCTTTTTTCTCAATTGTTTTTCCTCCTTCCGTGGAGATTTCGTTTTACCCCTACGCTGGATCATTTGATACCTATGAGTGACAACTCATCCCAGTTGAGAACCACTGCTATGCGTACTAAGAAATTATTTTTCGAAAACTTTTTCCACATTTTGGCTATCAAATGTCAATCAATTTTATTTCAAGCGATTTCAGCACCCTCAATATTTGGGCTCTAGTTGCACCTATGAATATAATATTGACATGGTACATGAAAACGCTCGTCATTATGACATATTTCCGTAAGTATGAATAATAATACTCAATTTCACGGTGTCAACTTCTAATGGTAAGAGGTAATACCTAATTGAGGCTGTCAGCTCTCATATACTATTTCACTATTTATGATAGTTATAATTATAAACTTATAAAGTTGTACATAGTATATATATATATATAGTTATTTTGTTTTATACATCATATAATATCTGTGGGTTTCAAGTTTGAATTTTATAATTTCAAGTTTATGAATAAACGTTAAAATGAGTGAATTCCATTAAGATGAATAAATTATGATGACCCTGATTCTTGATGAAGAAGAAGAAATAAACTTGAAAAAGAAACATAAAGCGTATTTTATGAGTATATGATTTATATAAAAAAAAGTGCCCTGTAAGATTTTTTAAATGTAAACAATAAACTCATGAATAATATCAAATATTTTATGAATATCAGCTCAATTAATTGTTTACTGTCCATAATGAGTTATATTTAGTGACATATACTGTAAAAGAAGAAATTCATATTTCTGAGTACACGGATACTCTGACGAAACGGATTCGAATCGGATTAGTGTTAAAGGACCTTAATACTAGTATAGGTAATAATACTTATTTTTTTATTTTTTTCGTGTATCATAATAAATGGAACATATTACCGAATTTGCACAGCCATAAACATGTATACACCGACAGTAAAATAAAATATCAGAAATAATTAAGTAAAAAAAAAAAAAACATAAACATTTTACTTATTTCACTCAAACTTGTATTATGTGAACACGTCTTTATATTTTCAAATATCCTTGATCCGAAAAGCATGTAACCTTTCCAATATTTAATTATATTTCTATTTTTTCCCTCCAATTTCACTATAATATATCATAACCGGACGATCACGAGAAATAATATTAGTCAATGGCCAATATTTTGCCAATTAAAAATATAGTTACACTTTAAATTAGATGATTTTACTTTTTTATTTCAGCATTCACAATCTTGTGTATTTATTTAAATATATTATAAAAATACATAAATAATTTGTAATTTATCGTTTATTCTTCGAACTTTCCAATATCGAGTTTGAAATTTTTTTCATTGCTATAGTTCATAAATTCAACTAATAAATTACCATAAATTCTATAAGTGGTTGTATACAGTCATTATAATTAATAAGAAAGCGCTATAGTAATAGTATATTAATTGTCCAGTAAAATATGTTATTAGACTTCTAACACTATTGCTCATACTACACGTTTTTATCATTCTACAATTATTTATTAGTTCAGTTTTAAACAAAATAATTTTAATCTTTAAATGTATTTAATATTTCACGGATCTTTCAATTTATTTCTTGAAATTTAACTATTGATTGTTGCGGTGTGAGTAGACGTATTTTGTAGGGTCAGTGTGTTTTATAATAATAGTTCAAGGTGATTTTTATCCCTCCCCTCATCGAAATTGTAATCCTTATAAATAATATAAATCTCTATAATAATAAGTTTTATTTAAATATTTATTTATAGCTATTTCAGCATATTTGACCACGTTTTATCGGTCGTTATTTTAAATGAACAGTGATATTTTTAACGAAATCAAGTGCTTATCAAATCATATTTTAACATAGAAGAGGAAGTATTAGTGCCACCTAGTGGATATTGGTGGCATCAAGTGAACGGTGGGTTTAATTATAGCTATATAAAGTAAAGTTTAAATTTTGTTAAATGATAATTTTCATATCGTTTTTATTCAGTTCGATTTTATTTATAGCCGTAAATACCCTCTCCTTACATAGAACACAATAGTCGATAGTAGAGATACAATTTAGGTTTTATCTATGTGAAATATGATTATTCGATTATTATGACTTCATTTTCCATTTTTCGTTGTTGGCCTGACATCCTTCAATTCCCTGTGTACTGTGAATGATGTGCTGTGCGTCACTTTTCGGGAGGCTTTCCAACGTTTGAATTTGCTCAAAAAACGATACACATTGGGACTCAACACTCGCCGATGTAACTGTTTCTGCGCCAATGAATCAAAATCGTACGTTGTCTGCAATCATCATAGTCAAATGTTTTCCATCGAACCCGACTGCATTGTGGGAGAAATACAAGGATGAGATAGCTGACGACATTTTGCACAGGATTTGCACGACAACTTCGAATTTTGATCTTGAAATTAATGACGAGATACACAACGAATTATTAGTTCTGATCGAAGACATGTGCGTGCTCATGTACGGCAGTCTGTTTTCAACATTGGGAATGCCAGCGCCAAATCGTTCGACACACAATGCATTCAATCGAAGCGGAAGAAAGTCTATGATCGAGATGAGCTGGCTGAAAGAGTCCGAACAAATGTGCTGATGTTGAATGCCGAGCAGAAGAATGTATACAATTCGCTGATGAAGGTTGTTGACGATGGAACGGAAGGCATTTACTTTCTCGATGCTCCTGGTGAGACAGGCAAAACGTTCCTCATTTCATTGATTCTGGCAACAATTCGGTCAAGATCTCAAATTGCGTTGGCTGTTGCATCCTCTGGCATTGCTGTCATATTTTTGGAAGACGGTCGATCTACACATTCCATTTTGAAGCTGCCAATGAATCTTCTCACGATTGACAAGCCTACTTGCACAACGACCAAGAATTCAGCGACAGCAAAATCGATGCGAGAATGCAAAATTCTTATTTGGAATGAATGCACGATGGCGCATTAACAAGCTTTGGAGGCAGTTGACTGAACGATGAAGGATTTACGAGGTGATTCGAGACGATTTGGTGGTGCAATGCAGGACCGTCCCAGGGTTTTTCGAAGGCCGGGGACAAATTAATTTGAGGGCCCTTTGACCATAATAATAAGATATAATAAACAAAATACTCACTGAGAATAACAAAATTTCTGCAAACGTATTTCTCCAAACCTTAACCAATTAAGTTCGTTTAAATTCATCTACTGCATTACATACCTATATAACAGAATTGAATATTGTTCATAATTTAATCACTCAATGTAATCGGACAAGTCATTACACGCGCGCGACTTAGATCGCCGACACGCAACATGTAATAGAGACTTTATTATTAATTATCATACATCAAGACTTTACGAGGGCCCCGTAAAAAATATTCTAACAACGGGGCCTGGGGCAAAATGGTCCCGTTGCCCTCCCCTACGAACGACCCTGGTGCAATGATATTGCTCGCCGGAGATTTTTGTCAAACACTTCCCGTCATCCCGAAATTTACTGCTGTCGATGTACTTCATGCATGCCTGAAATCGTTGTTTTTGTGGTGGCATGTCAAGAAGTTGAAATTGACCACGAACATGTGAGTTGCATTGCAGAACGACCCATCGGCTGCTGAATTCTCAAGACGGTTGTACGACACTTGAGTGCAATGACAATTAGGTTCCGTGTATTTGGGTGCAAGAACATATTTTATTTATTAATTCAAATTATAATAATACTATTATGCAATATCTACTTAAGAATATTAAATCTACATAATTTTTAATAATTTAATTTAGAATAAAATATTTATTTTATTTTATTATGATAAATTTTGAGCAATACCTTTTAAAAAATCGCTTATATGTATTAAGGTTTTCAAAATCATTACAGATTGCTTTGATTCTAGAAGCTGTGTCATTATATTTTTTAAGTTTTTGTCTTGGTTCAATTCCAGCCAAAAATGGATGCATTTTTAAACGATTAAGTTTTTCTTCTTTTTTTAGCACTTCAATAAACTTCCATATCGAAGGATGGAGTACATTTAATGTTTAATTAAATGAATTATGCCACCCCTCTACTGGATTATTTGTTTTAGAAATATCATACTTAACGAGATTATAACAATTCCATAGCTCTATTGGAAATCTAGGATTTCGGTGTTTTTTATTACGACATAATTTCCCAATCCACGTACTTTCAAAATAATCCAAAAATCCTAACAATAAGGTTTCATTTTCAATATAAAATTCAGTTTTCAAAATAACTTCATATGCATTAATTACCAAATGTGGAGGAACAAAAGATAATGCATTTAACTTTTTAATGTTTAATGCGAAATTAGATTCTTCACGATATTTAATAGCTAACCCACTATCTTGAATATGTCTTCATAGAGCTTGCGAATAATGAAATATGTAATGACGTATTTGGGAACACATTTTTTAATGCATTTATCTATGGTTGAAAGCTCGAAATGAATCATAAAAGTTGTTGGTTTAAGTTCCAGTTTTAAATTTAAATTTATTTAAAATAAACGGACATAAGTTTCTTCCCTTTTATTTGGAAGAACGGCGAATAAAAATGGCAAAACGTTACTATATTGTATACCATGAATGGTATATACTCGCAGTTGGTAAAAAATAGATGGCGCACTAGAGAATGTACCATCTGTACACCAACTGTTACAATTAGTCATTAAATTTAAATTTTCTTCTGTCGAATAAATTAAAATTGGCGATTTTCCTGATTTTTCATCGTTGCTGTCATATAACAAAAATGGCTTACCATCAATTGTTGTTTTGTACGCGACTGGAATTACTAACTCATCTAATTTCTAAGATTTGCTGGTGCCATCATTTCTTTTTGACGAATACTTTGTATCGTTTTTTTCATTGAAGAAACTCTAGGTAATTTACTTGCGACAGATTCAGTTACCTATATAATAATTTAAACAATTATTTATACATTTTTATACTTAATAACTTAAAATTTCTAACTATAATTATTAGTTTAAAATAATTTAAATTAATTACCTCTTTCGACATAATACTCAAAACTACTTGTGAACTCAGCTCTGTTTCTTTTGCTAGTTTTTTCATACTTTCAATAGCCGTTTTGCTTCAATTTTTAAATTATCCGGCCGATGGTTATGTTCACTGTTCATGCTTACTTTCTTTTGTTACTTCTCCCTTTTCCACATGTACTCGACCCGGACATTTTTTACTATTATTTTCAACACAGCGCCAAATTGTTTTTTTAATACTTGTACGTTTTAATTTGTATAAATAGCCTTTAAAAATTAGTAGATCTCGATTTTTTTTCACTTTTAACGAATTCACAGATTTTAAAAAGGAATATTTCATACAACACAAAACTCATATCGTGTTGTTAGATTATAAATTTTTATCCAATTGGGAATTTTGAAAATAATATTGATAAGTACAATAGAACACTGAGTATTTGAACGCCTATAACCGGACGTGCAAAAAAAAAAAAAAAAAGGTCTAATGATAATTTTAATTGAATTGAACAATTGTGGATATCTAACCATAGTCTGTTTGGTAAATTTTTCAAATAATAAATATCAATATAAAAAAAAAAAAATAGGATTAAAAAGTATTGATATTCACTCCCAAATGTCTCGCACCCAATTCTCATTGCGCCTAAAAAGCCCGCACCCAATTTTTTCGCGCTCAATTTTCTGCAACCAAGACACCTAACCTACACCCTAACCTTGGAAATAGCCAAATTCCGGTTGATGTTTCAACTGGATTAATATCGTTCCCGGAAAATTTTTATAAGTTCACATCGTCGAAAAAGAAACTCATTACAAAAGTGTTCCCAAGCATTGAAGACAATTATAAACATCTTGATTGGATAATAGAATGGGCAATACTAGAATACTATATACAAGAATAGGGACGTCGATAGCTTGAATTGTATTATTCAAAGTAAAATCACTAGAGATTGCGTTCGTATAAATCCGTTGACAGCGTGACCGACGAAAATAAAGCGACCAACTATCCGATGGAATTTTTGAACTCGCTTGACGGTACCAGGAACTCTGCCGTATAATTTACAGCTAAAAGTGGAATCTATCATTATTATGTTGCGGAATCTAAATCATCCTAAATTCTGCAATGGTACGCGATTGTCTGTCAAGAAACTGATGAACAATGTAATACAAGCAACGATCATCAAGGGAAAATTCAAAGGAGAGGAAGTCCTTATCCCGTGAATTCCAATCATTCCAACAGATCTTCCATTTCAATTCAAGCGGATTCAATTTTCCGTTCGATTGGCTTTTGCGACGACAATCAATAAATCGCAAGGCCAATCGTTGGAAGTCTGTGGGATCAATTTAGAATTTTCATGATTTTCGCACGGTCAGCTGTACGTTGCTTGTTCGCGTGTTAGCAAACCGTCTTCGTTGTTTGTTTTTGCGCCAGAAAACAAAACGAAAAACATTGTTTATCGTATTGCACTCAACTGATTTCTGTTTCAATTCCAATAAATCAATAAATACATTTTTGAACTATATGTTTTATTATCACTCTAAAGTTAATCTGAAGGCGTTAAGTTCGCCGGGTCCATTTAATATTTAAAAAAAACTTTTTGGCAAAACAACGTTTGCCGGGTCAGCTAGTTTATTATAAAGAAATACTATTTGCTACATATTTAAAGATGTTCAGTTATAATTTGCTAGTCAATTTTATTGATAAATGACAAATGTTTTATAATTCTTATTTATTTTTTCATTACAAAATAGATTTTAAACGATAATAGTAGCTTTACCCATTGGCTATCATAATACGAGTACATTTTCAATACCTACCTACAATTATGTCTAAAATCGTACATGTTAGTTTCTACAACATAATTTAAATCTAATATTATTTTGGTTTTTGACTCAAATCGTTATAACCAAGTAATATAGGATCAACCACTACAATTCTAAAAAATATTTTTTTCTGCAATGAACGTGTATCAAGTAAAATCACATAATTAAAAAAAAATGATGACAGTAAATGTTCAATACTACAATACCGAAAAAAAAAATACAAAACAATAAAAATAAAGAAATATCTAAATCCATTATTTTTATAATATAATATTTTATAGTCAATAGCGTAGTATAAATTTAATGATTTGAAAAATTATATGGATAAATGCATCTACGTGCCAATACATTATATTTTATTCGTATTATTGATTAGATACATTTACTATGTATAATATATATATTAAGCTAAATAATTTAATTTTTTATAAATCCTGATAATTATTATCAGTTGGGTGAGTATTCAGCATATTATTAGTATGACCATATTATTATTATAACGCTCAAAATTTTCTATTTTTATTTTTATTATCATATTATTTTCGAACATAAATTGTTTAAAATATGTTTACAGCACTAAACACACTGATGTATAATCGTGTTTGAGTACTCGTATGGTTGTCATAGGCATGCACCCAGGGTGTGCCAGGTGTACCGTGATTATTTACTTAAGGTACTTAGGTACTTAGTTACCTCTACATGACCATGGAAAAAATAAAAATTCATATACAAATCGTTTTGCTTTCTTTAAGAAATAACTAATCAAAACCGACAAAAAATTTAATTACCCATGATTACACTGAAAAATATACATTTTTCCCAAAAGAAAATGCATACATTTTATCCATATTAATTGTGATCATGTATATTGATCATTTAATTAAACCTCTAAATATTTAATACTATTCTTAATTCTTAAAACAATTTTGTTGTGAATTAATAAATGCAAACTTCATGATTATATTCCCACATTTTAGATGAGTAAAAACACTTATTATTATAAAAACATTTATTAATATTTATTCTACATTCAAATAAGATAAAAGTTACTCGTTTAAGAATAAATCAGCGGTTTCCAAACTTTTTTGGGTCACGCATGCCTTAAACAAAAAAAAATTAATCGTACCTCCCAATAAAATTTTAAGATAAGCAAATTATTGTCGGTCGAATAATAAATATGGTGTTTAGTAGTTAGTGAAATACATAATATATAAATATTTGCCTTGCACCTCCCAAGGGAGGCATACTTTACAGTTTGGGAACCGTTGGAGTAGATCATATTTATGCACAATATTATTTATAACTTAAGTATTTATATTTTCATACAAAATATTAAATGAATTGTATTAATAAGAAATACACTCCTATTGCAATTAAACACTTATGATTATCAATCAACTATTGTGATATATCCAACAGCAAATTAGCTTAATTGTTGGCTATTTATGTAGGAGTGTAGCCATTCAACTCAGAATACTTCCAATTGTTGTATTTGAATTACTTTTTTTTAATATTGAAGTATGCAATTTTAGAACTTTGTATTTCATTATTGTATAAAATTATTCGTTGACTGAACATTATATTTAATTCCTCTTGTTTTTTTTCAATATAATTACAGTTTTTTCAATAATATTAAATGCTTGTGTAACACTTATATTTTTGGTTTTTGCGATACAAAGTAGCTGAAGTTGTAGACGCAAAAATTTAAAGATATATATGAGCTATTAGAACAGTACACTATATTATTTTATTTTTAATTTTTACTCAATTATTACTTTGAGCGTAATAATAAAAAAACTAATATTTTCTCCATATTGTCGACTTGTTATGCAATGAAATGTACAAAACATTCAAAAACATACAAAACACTTTGAAAACAACCGTATTCAAATTCTACTGTTTAACTATACTTATTCCAACTGTACAGTTAAATAATTAAATTAAATTACATGTTATACTAATGTTTGTATTATTTTTTATGATCATAAAAAAAAAAATAACTGCCCAAACTTTCATGAACGCCCCACCGAGATTTTCTCGATAGCTCGCAAACCTAATCCGGGCCTGTTAAATAGGGATCACTTTTTGAATGCAATAATTTATCAATACTTTCATATTTATTTAAACACAACTTTAGTTCTAATATATTACACATTATTTCATATCGCCCATAAACTAATAATAATATAGTTAAAATCAAATAAAAATTAAGAAGTTTAATACATAATTCATGAGCACTAAGAAAGATAGAGGAAGTAAGATAAGACACTTTTGAAAGAAAAGTTTTAAGACGAATTTGTGGAACATATCTTGATCCACACTCCAGAAAATGTAAAATACGAACTTATCTTCAAAACATGTTCCAAAAACCGCGCATATCAAGAGAACCCGTGAAAAGAAGATAATGTGGACTGGGCACGCCTGGAGAAAAAGACACAATGATAAAAGCATTAATTGAGGAGGAGCAAATAGGAAAAAGACCGTTAGGCAGACCACAATTTAGATGAGAGGATTGTGTAAAAAAAGATGTTAAAGCAGTAGATCCAAGAACAAACCGGAAGAAAGTAGCAGAATACAGAGAAATATGGAGGAATATTTATAATACAGGATGATCTTAAAGGCCGGAACCCCCCTACAAAATACATAATTCATGCCTAATTTCTCTGTTCTAAGAATACCTATCAAAAATGTACCTACTAGCTGCTATTATTGACAAATATTTTGCTATTGATATTGTTAACATATTGTCAAACAAATTTTAGATCACTAATTTCATAGTTTACAATAAAATGCGTTTGAATGCGTTATTGAACATAATTTTGAATACCAGTACATCCATCATAAATGTTTTTTATCGAAACTCATTGGTAACGATGACACAGTAATTAATTTCTCTTTATTATTGTATTTTTATTATAAATTTATTTTGAAAATAAATTATTTTCCATTTTTAAATTTCAACCATTTTCATACAATTTATGAACAAAAGCCAATGGTGGGGGGGAGGTTGAACAACCAATACAACTCCTCTTATGTGTAGGCTACTGATGCCATTAATACGATAAATTAAACTGATAAATTCATACTCGTATTGTACTTCAATATTTTTTTTTGGTTTTTAGTTCAAGTTTATTACCCGACAGAAGAGAAAACATCTTCAAGCCGTTACAAACTTATTTTAATACCTAGTTTATGTATAATTATTGTTTTATACATCAAATGTCTTTTAAAACGTTAATTAAAACGAAATATCAGCTGCATTAATTAATTTAATTTAAATGCTATTAAATCAATTTTTTTTTTTTTACAATACATTGCATTCTATTAAATTACATCAACCTAATTGGTAAAGCTTAATTATTTTAGTTAAATAAGACCTAATGAATCAATAAATTTAAAATATTTTACAACTAGAATTAAAAAAAAAAAAATCTTAAGGATGCAATGTCTTGGTAGGTATGGTAAGATAACATCGAAATTTTAAATATTTAAGCAAATATTTTAACTAAAGAAAATTATGCATTTAATGATAACCTTAGAAATACCTAACCTACAAAAGATATACAGTTGAACATTTAAAATAATATCTAATTTCAATCACTTTATATTGCTTGAATAAAATATTAAAATAAAAATCAAGTATCATGTCTACATTATAGCATTAGGTAAACTTTTTTTTTTTTTTAAGAAAATTCCAATCGTATTTTTCACCAACGTTATTTTCCATAATAATTATTGGCAATTTGTCCAAAATATTACAAAATCTCTTAAAAAATAACAAATCTAAGAATATTTTAAGTTTTTATGAATCTAGGTAACTGATCTATTATTTTATTTTACACTAACATATTATATACCAAATAATAAAATATATAAAAGTTTATGCCTTCCACAAGTAAAAATGGTTTAAACTTAATGTTATACGGAAAGTAGGTAATTAATATTGACCCATTTACAAAATTAATATTTTCTGTTTTGATATAGCATAAATAGATTAATAAAATATATTTATTATAATATTAAATCATGCTTCAAAAAAAAAGGTAATAATATTATTTCATAATGCTATATTTTTACCAAGATTTTTTTTAAAAATATCACAACTTATAAGAAATATATTAAATATTTAAAAATGTATACCAATTTTTAATTAAATATAATATTCAAAAAAATATTTGTTGTTGTTAATATATGTGTCAATATATAACTATCACTCGTATATTGTAAATATACAAATCTGTAAAAATAATTAAGCCGTTTTAAATAATTACACTGGTATTAATTATTGACTATTTTTGTACAATACAAATAGGATTCAACAAAGTTATAACCTATTCAAATATTTTATAATTTTAAAAATTACAATATGAATCTTAAAATGGTAACCGATGTAAAAAATGTCGGAATAATTAATAGTCTAGCTCAATAACAATAAATACTAATGTATATAATATATCAATTTATCAATTTCATATATTTGCATAATTTTGTTATAGCACAAAAAATAAAAAAATAAAAATAAGGAACGCCAGAATACATTTGGTAAGTATTGAATTTAAAGTATAGAGTAATAGTTTATAAAACACAAAGTCATATGTAAATATGTTTTATTAATATTTAAAATTATATTTATATTTTTTGTACAGCAAATATTATTCAAGATAGTTGGTTAAAAAAAAAAAAATGAATTTATTATACAATGTAAAATGTTAGTTGATTTTTAAAAAGTATTGGTTTGGATTTTTTTTAATCAAACCAACAACCTAAGTATGAATATCTTAATCAATAATTACTTTCGCAGTAATCATAATTTTATAGTCATACTACATCAATAACTGGATTACGTAATAAATATAGTTTTCTATAATTAATCATTATAATTTAACCTAAAATGAACATGAATAAAAGCATTCAAATAAAAGAATATAAACTAATCTTTTATTCATATATGTGTATGTGTGTATAAATGTATATATATATTAATAATATGTATGTATAATATTTGCATTATAATATATATTAATAACTATTATGACTTATATGAATGTAATGTTATATATAATATAGTATGTTCATATACAGATACCTATAGTACACTTCTAGTTAAAGAGAAAAAATTGTTAAACATCAATTTATGATAAAATTTATTAACTAAAGATATATGGTATAAATATTGTCACTACTGTCAGGCAAGTAAGGGTATCAAACATTTATTTGTTTACATATGCTGCCAAGCTGTAGGTATTAGGTTATGTGTGGAATCTAAATACCTAGATATCTCTTCATGAAGCCCATGACCTAGCCAGAGTATTTGTAGTTTACGATACTGATCTTTACATAGATAAAGAGGATTTCCACGTTTTAGGCCCTGGTCAGTTTCACCATACTCGTCCAAATATGGCGGCAAAATGAAGCTACCTTTATTTAAAGTGGCTAACAATAAAACTTCACACTCACGTACACGCAAGAAAACTCCAACTCCACAACCACATGTGTATGCATGACCAGAACACGCTCCCACCTATAACAAAAAAACAATTATTTAAATTTAATGATTATAAAAATGTAAATATAATTAAAAAATAAATATTTAATTAAGAAAAGTTCTTAACTCCTGGAAATCTCTAAATAATTTATATATTATAAGTAGAATTTACAAATCTAAGTAATTATTATTGAAATAAAATGAATCAATGTACTAACACCTCATTTAAATTAAAATAATTAATGAAAAATAATTATATATCTAATCAATCATAGTTAAGAAAAATCAAAATTTACTAGAAAATACTATAATCGCAATTAATTGTAAACTATTTTATAACTCATTTAATATATAATTTTATTTGATAATGAAACTATTTTTGTGAATTTTCTTATTATAAGGTATAATTTCTACTTTAATAGGTTACATGAATACAGTAATGTTAAAATAAAGCATGTAGAAAAGATTCAAGTCAAAATGATATTTTCAATTTTAAATTCATTAAGGGAAGGAAATATTTTTGTAGAATATATATATAGAAATACCAAACAAATAAAAATCATAAGCAGTTAGATTTAAGTAAAAAAAAGAGCATAAGTCAACATAAAATTTATCTTTTAAGGAATAAAATTTAAAAAAAGCGTTCAATATTCCCACTTAAAAATGTTGCTTCAGTTATAAAGGTTAAAGTCTATTACGTACCGTTACTTTTTTTATTTCAGTTTGACAGCAATAGCTTTGAGAACAAAGCATAGCTCCACACACTAAACACATGGTTGGATTTCTTGAATCTTCATGATCACTATTCGGACAAGTAAACATTGATACAGTATTAATTAATTCACTGTAATCATCTGGAAGCTGAACTAATTCATTAATGTGCATCCAAGCTCTGAAAGGTATTTTTTCACCATTTTTGATTTTGATTAACTTTTCATTTTCAGCCCATTTATTTATTAATATATTAACATAAGGTTTATCCAATAATTCTTTACACGATGTTGGTAAACCTAAATAACAACACATATTATGGTATGTATCTCCATCAACTTCTGTTAAAACACCTGATGCTGGTACGCCAGTCAAGAAATGATAAAATAAAGAACAACACCTCAAAAATGGTATAGCACAACTCTCTATTGAATTCCAAACAGAAACTGTATTTTTAATATGTATACCTCGAAGTTTGTAGACCAAATCAGCTAAACAGTAAGTGTCTTCAGCTTCTTCATCTATTTCAAGCATTTCATTTGAGTTTTCTTCTATATTAATAGTTAATATAATCTGTACCAAGTTAGCTATGAACATTAAAAGTAGAGTATGGAAGTCTACCATAGTTCCTCTCGGTGCAGGGCCAGGCACTTCAGTATAATATAAACTCGGTAAAGTCATCGTCAATGAAACCAACATTCCAAAAGCATCCCAATCAAGTACTCCAATAGAGTTATCTCCACCATTATCAATTGCTAGGGATAAAAGTCGAAGGGCATGTAAATTAATTTCAGATTCTTTTTTCCATGTAGAACTAAGAATCCCTGAAACGCGTACAATTGCTTCAAGACAATCTTTTTGTCGACACGATAAATCACCAAGTAATGGTTTATTTTTATAACGAAGAATAACTTCATTTGAATGTATAGTGTAAGCACATGCTTTCCATGTCATTAATGGGATTTGATTATTATCTGGATGTGGATTATTGATACCTGTAGCTTTTGAGTAAGTACTGTGAGCAAATTTTAATATTGTATTAACTAAACTACTTGAAAGTTCACTGTCTATATATACTGATTCTTTAGGTACAGCCATTGGTGATGATTTATCAAACATAAGTATTTGCATAATAAAATCATTAGTTCCAATGGAAAATAGATTAGCTGGGGGTAAAACTTCTTCCTCATCATCATCTTCATCTGGTTGAAAATCATTATTATCTCGAATCACAATTACTTGAGCCATATTATTGGGACCCAAATTTGTAGCATTTAGTTCTAATGTAGGATCTCTTCTACTAGGAGTTCTTTGACGCTCAGGTTCAGGTTCAGAATTGATAAATTGTTGAATAATAACGGCATCTGAATTTGATTTTTCTGAAACTTTGGACATGGTAACCTTACTTTGTTTTAATGCCATATTTAATCCTTCTAACCAATTTTCAAACGATAAATTTTCAAATGTTTTCATATTCTCAGGTTCTGTAAAACTAGAAATAGGTGGTAACAATGGTATAACAGTATTACAAAGTCCTTCACAAAGAGGGCATAAATATTCATTTTTATGTACATCAAAACTTAATGAATGTCTCAATCGATATGGTCTTCTGTTTTCTTTAGCTAGAATCATATCAAAATGTTTTTGCCAGCAGGCAACATGCATAATATGTCCACAGGTCGAAATATGAGGAGAAGGACCAAAGTTTGCTGGTATATAGTAAGGGTCAGAAATGTGATCATTAACATTTTCTGAATTACTCCTTACTTGGCAAAGAACAGATGATTTTTGTACAAATGTAGCTAAAACCATAGCTTGACTATCATGAGTAACTAATTGTTCTTCTTGGCACAATATGCATGTATATCTATTATCAAATGTACTAGATTGAGTTTGATGGGGACCCAGGGCAACAGAAAGTTCAGTAATATTTTCTAAAATGTCCATACTAGAATCTTGATGAGACTCTGAATAAGTAGGAGTGTTTTCAAATAATGTTGCATTATCTTTCATAAAATTGTTTTGCATTTGAGCCATTTGAGCCATAACAGTAGCTCTTCGATCAGCAGCTAATTTAGCTCTTTTCTGTTTTTCTACTTCAATATCATCATTCTTTATACCTTCCATAGATTCTACTTTTTCTGTTTTTTCGCTTTCTTTTTTAGGTGCAGATACTTGTTTAAACTTGTTTAATGTCCAAGTAGCTAAGTCTTTATAAGCTTCAACTCTAGGGCTACGCCTAAGTTCATCTAATGCATTTACTATACCATAAGGTTCTGCACGTTCAGTAAATTTAAATGATTGATTTCCTTGATTTTCTTCTTCATGAAGTGCATATCCAATAAGATGAAGGACTTTATGTAGTTGAGACTCAGAAAAACTTCTACTTCTTAAATTTAAAGTTCTATCTAATATCAATCTGATAAGGTAAAACATTAAATCACATTGCATAATATTTGCAATCTTCTTAAAAGCATTACTAAACAATGGTAAGCTAGGAGGAGGACAACACTCAAGTTCACCAGCTGCCTTTCTCCGTTTTCTTTGTTCTTCTTCCGATTTAGACATCTCTTCTCTTGAGTAATGATAGAAAAATACATTGTAATCATTATAATAAATTGGTTTTAATTCATAAACTCCTTTTCCTCTAGTTTTTTTAAAGACAGCAACTTCATTTATTACTTTTTCTAAACATTCTTCGTCTTCAACAATATTTAAAAGGGTCTTATTTAATTCTGAATGAGGCATAGGCTCTACACACAACTGTTGTATCACTTCTTTTTTTATACAGTCCTTAAAGGTTACTTGTCCAACACCAGGAGTATATCTTTCGCCAACTATGGTGATTATAAGAGTTAGAAATTCTTCAACTAAGCTAATTGTTTGGCGAATAGATTCATCTTCTGATCCATTTAATAGGTTCAATTCAAAATTAGGTTGAGCCCATTTTAATAAATTAAATTTGTTCAATACATGTATCAAAAATTCATTACTATCAATTAATGATGCACCCATCTGAAGTATCACAATATCCTTATCTAACATTTCCATACGGCATTTAGAATTATGATACAAATATATTTGATTTAAAAGCGAATATCCATTACGTCTCCACATTCCTGCATGTACTTGTGATATTAAAACTAGAGCACGAAGAACTGGTTCAATTATCTGTTCAGGAGATTGCTTGGCAGTCTGCAATTCAGAATGTTCAAAACTTAGATCAAAACGGTCCAAACATAAATGAAGACCAGCAAGAAATCTAGACAGAGGAAGATGTATAGACACAGGTTCAGTAGATACATCATAATCAATACAGGTAACTTTATAGTCAATTAATTCTTTAACTACAGTAGCTCTTTGAGGATCTATAACTGGATTTTCCCAAATTTTTTTTAAAGTCATCCTATATACTTTTTTCAATACAATATTGTCTGATCCACACCATACCAATATCTTAGTAATTAATGGTCTTAATTTTATGTGTAAATTAAAAGCTGTTTCCCATTCTGGTTCATACTCCATATGTTGACCCACTTGCCGGGTAACAGTATCCATGTTTTGCATGTAATTAAGTATCTTAAGGACTAAAGAAACAGCATGACAAAATGATACTCTTAATTCAGGATTCCATACCTCGGGTACACAACCTAATAGATAACGAATATCTCCAAGAACATGTTGTGCTCTTTTGAATGGTAAGGTTGAAGTATTTCGTTCAAATTCTAATTTGCCTTGTCTGTTTACTTTATGTGAACACTCTGATAAAAATGTATTTAAAAGTTTATACAGAACATCGTGATGAGCCATTAAGTAATTTGCTAATGTAGGTACAGTAAAAATCTGTACACCCAATGAAGCAACAGAATATGAATAATCATGATCATCATTGATATAATCCTTCATTATC
This sequence comes from Sipha flava, assembly GCF_003268045.1. Lineage (NCBI taxonomy): Eukaryota > Metazoa > Arthropoda > Insecta > Hemiptera > Aphididae > Sipha > Sipha flava. The sequence goes on from NW_020271714.1 coordinate 984,654, forward strand.
GCTCCATAGTTATCTGTGAAAACCTTAGCAAACTCTTTTTTATTTTCATATTCTATGAACATACCAGCAATAAAGAGTTTATGCCAATGTAGTCTTGCTGATTTCCATAATACAGTATCTTTGCGTAATATACTTTCAACAATACAACCTTCTGAGGGTGTAGATGCAAGTACAACTTCTGAAAATACTGCTCTCAAACGTTCTGAATATCCTAATAAATTTTGCATCCATGTCAATAATCTAAGTGCATAAATTTGATGAGCAATAACATGGGAATGAACTACAACTGCTTTTAAAGGTTTACTACCATGACGAGATGTAAATTTTTCAATTTCTTCTTTTAGATCTTTACATTGTACAAAACCAGCACATTTTACCACTGCTCTACCTTCTCGATCAATAGATGTTACATAATCAATGGATTCTCGTTGTGGGCATTTAATGAATCTATTAAGTGTTGTTATAACTTGATCAAATGTATGTGTCTCATCATTATAAAGAACTGTACAAAAACTATCTTCCTGATTTCTATAAATGCTATATAAATCTTCCATCTTTTCATCGGAATCAAGTCCAGCAGGTAACATAGGTGAATGTTCTAAGGTAAGTAATGTACGAGCATAACGAAGAACACATTCAAAAACTAAATGAGCACGTTTTTCCATATCATTTGTTAAAAAATTTAGATTAACATGTTTTTTTTCTAAACCAAGTTTATGAGTTTGACAGTAAGGATCCCGCTTCCAAGCTTCTACATCACCGCAATCACAACAACCACCTCCATAAGATGTTCCCATTTTGTATTTGTGATTTTTATGTGGAGATCGCTTAAAACAATCTACACATAACACACATGTACTATCCATTCCACATTCTCGACAATTATATGTTGGCTCACCCATTTTGAATACTCGACCACATACTGAAGGAGGATAGTTCTGTTGTGTTAAGCCACGTAATACCTCTATACTATTCCCACTGCATATAAATTCTTCAAGTGTATTGAATAAAACTTTTTCAGCCTTCTGTTCATTAAATGACCATTCTAAAGAATTGCCTTGAACTTCTGGCTTTAAAATACGTGGAACCCATAATTTCCAATAATTACGAAAATCAGATTCATTCAGGGTATTATTATCAAATTTAACTAGCCATTCAGAAACAATATTGATACTAATATCAAGATCTTTGGAATCATTGTTTTCATCCACTTCCATTGGGGTATCAAACTCACTCATTGTGTCATGGAGTAACCTACAACAAAAATAACATTAATTTTAACTTTAAGAATATTTTTTAATCTTTTTTTTGATAAGTTAAACTATATAAATTTAATTAATTGAATTTCATTTATTAAACACAATATATACAATAAAAACTAAAATATATGTATTATAAATACCTATTAGTAAATATTACATATTAATCAATTACATTTTCCTTTGTAATTCCATTTATAATTTAATTTAGTATATACATTTTAAAATGAAATCATAATAAATAATAGTTAATAAGTTTTCTAAATTGATTTATTTACTATATCCAAGATTATAAATGGTAATTAATTTCAAAACAGCTCCTATTACAAAATAATTGTTGACTAATAAATTATTCAACTCATTTAGTAAAATAAAACAAACAAGTACTATAAAAATAATTTTATTTGTAAAAATAAAAGTTCTAAATTATAGAACATGAACAGAAAAATTGACAATTTATGATATCTCATATTACTATAACTCTGAAATTATGATTATAGGAAGTGATTCTTAAATAATTAAAAATGTATTATTTTGTTATAATAGTAGCAATATGATTTTGAAAAATATTGATTATTTGCAGGCTCTATAAAATCATTATTTTTAAAATATAAGGCTATCATTTTCTATACATCTGATACTATGAAATATACTTGATTAACAATAAGTTATAAATTAGGGTATCCAAGTAGTATTCGGCATTTAAATTGATTATTTATAAACAATTTTAATTTTCGTTCACACAAGTACCTACTTGAATATTGTTCACATACCAAATGATAACTCTCCAGTTATTCAAGCTCGTCATCCTCAATGACCATAAACAACTGTTGAACCTTTCCTATTGTTTTTATATCCTTTCAAACATTTTCAACTACCCTGAACTAATTTTAATCTTCACTTTGGAATTACTACACATTTACTTTGTTAATGAGTTAGATTCCAAATTGTATGTTCCTTTGCTCACAATCTTTATTTTTCCCATTACTTATTTAACGCTCTGTGGTAATTACAATCCTTCTAAGCCTATTCAGAATTTATTCAATACCTTAATCTTAAGTTTTTGTGAGTTAATTTACCTACATTTTTGTACTGTATTCTTTATGTATCACTTTAACCTGTACTTGAATTAAATAAATAAAAATAAAAGGATATCAGTATATTCCTACACTAACAATAATATCACATATCTATTTTTTTACAAGTTTTTAAGAACATCAAAAATCTATTTAAACATAAATAAATTATCATTTCACAAATTATTTATATGCATACAGGTTAGGATACTGCTTTTAATTAAATTTAATTATATTTTCATCAATAATATTGACAGATATGTGGTACTGTCATTAGTGTAGTAATATACTGTTTACTAAAATGTTTTAAGAAAAAATGTAACAATGTAACATTGGATATTAATGTATAATTTACAAAAATATATTGTTTATTTATAGTAGCATGAAATAATAATTTCCATAGGATAAAAGCAAAACAGGAAATGAAGTTGATAAAATTGTTAGTGTATACGAAATAAAAGAATATGCTCTCTATTATTTTTTTTTTTTTTTTTTTTTAATTCTCATTTTAGAAGTATAACATTAATTAATAACTATTATTTACTCAAATTAAAAAATGGAATTTAACTAATGCATTATTAAACACAAATTATAACAGATCATAACAGTATGTAAAATGCAGGGATGTAAAAACATCGCACTGTTAAGCAAAATACTAATATTAGTTGGCTAACAGAGAAGACAATAAAAATGCACACTCATTGTCATTTATTTTACCAAAATTAGAACATTTAATTAATGGTACATGTGTGTTTACTAAAATTTGCTAATAATGTGTATAACTATTTGCACATAATGGAATATTAATTAAAACAAAAACAATAACATAGGTTAACACATGACACCCAGGAGATTACACTCTACACTATTACAGATAAACGTTCTTATTTTTTCTACTTACTCTTTTAACACGAATCTAACATGAGGCTTATGATTAAAAAAATCTATCTGTAACGAGAGTACAATACAATTTAAACTATTATTATTACGATTAGACAACAATACTACCGCGGAGACACGAAATGACAGTGGCGACGGTAGATCGTGAAGTTCCCGTATAGATAAAAACAAAAATGTTCAAACATGAGTATATTAAATTAAGAGTCCTCCGCGCATGGTTGATAGTTCGATCGGGTGGTCGACGCTAATATTACCGTCACGTCGGCGGATATGTCGTACCAGTGAAGTACGGCGGCCGAGCGGAAAAACAATTTATAAATCGTACTACTCCAGCTACTACAACTGTTACAACACAATAACAACAAACGAACGACGCAAATACTCACGACGGAGTAGTAATTATTATTATTATTTTTTACTTTATTTTTTTTATTTTCTGTGTACGTACCACTACGGCCGCGAAGCGCATACACACACGGGAGGGCCTCGGTGAAATTTTCCGCCCTAACGTCTTCGTTGCACAGCAAAGCACAACGCGAACGGTCGTATCGTCGTGAATCAACGGTAAAGGGTATGGCAGACTTTTGCGTATTCGCGTCGCCTTCGATTTCACTTTTTACGTAGAACTTTTCTCTCCCGTTTGATAAAAATAGCAGTAAAACAATATCTCCGTGAACAGCTGTCGCAGCCGTCGTCTATTAGTACGCGTGCGCGTGCGTGTGAGAGTCGGAATATTATTTTACTTTATCAGTAGGGAAAAATCGCGAACACAAGAGACGCGCAAACGGAAACGCACTACAGTCAGTGTGCGCGCGCGCACGTACTATGGATGCGCACACGCCCTCGAACAAAGACTTTGATTTCCTTGGACGGTTCGTCGCATAACCTCGGTCGCAGTCATGGGACCCGCGGGTGTCCCCTTTGCATTGGGAAACTGCATTCCGATCATATGATCGGTGTGAAAGGACCTTTCGCTTTGCACCTCGTAGTGATCCGCGTATGATAACCACTGATAGCGGATTAGACCGTGGCAAAACCATGGACATAGATACCACGGATTAAGATAATAGAGGACCCGTAACGATCGTATTGGCGGGTGTGAGGGAAAAATTGCCATGAAAGTACATGTAATGATCTGGTTAAGTGGGAGGGGGGTTTCTTTTTTGGCAGAGCTAACGCTACCTGGTTTATCATAAAGAAAACTTCTTTTAAATTTTCCCGCCTCTCGTTGTGTACAAATAATGTGTAGTACAATATTGTACCGATTATAGATGATCTATTACTAGGAAATTGGATATTTGTATGAACACAAGCCTGAATCTGCCCTTATTTATTTAACCTCAAGAGGTTACCTAATTCTAATCACAACTTCTTTAAGATAATAACTGCGGTAGAAGATTTTGGCAAATATACAAATGATTTACAGAACTTTTCAATAAAACAATTAAATTTATCCTTAATGGACATCATGAAGTACTGACATTTTCTTGTAGTGATCATCGAACTAAATTCACGACAAACATATTTCAATACTATATCATAATGTGAATGAAACAATGTACTTTGTCACACAATAGAAATATGAAACAACAAAGTGAATTGTAAAATAAATTGTTAAAATCAATAACAATACGAGTACTTACATAGTCACATAAGACGAATAAAGTATACTTTACCATTAATTTTATTGTTATATTTGTATAACCACTGTTCTGAACGCCATTTAATTGCATGGATCGCAGATAATTTACTTAATAAAAGTAGGAAAAATTCATGTATCATTTGTTGAAATGTATTATTTCTTGTCGAATTAAAAAATAGGTTCTCAAGTATAAATTACTTTAAAAGTTAACTAAAATAATAAATAATAATTAATAATTAACTATTTACCAAATGATAGAGCCACATCCGCTTAATGGAAAAATCCCCCTCGTAATTACCAACTCTATTCAATTAGGAGTCAACGTTATCAACATTCGTTTCTAATCCTGTGTTATTATCACAGATATACCTATATATATCTGTAGTTATCATAGAACAATATTAATTTAGTCCGTGATAGCATTAATTATAGAATAATCAATGGTGATAGATACTTTAAAAAAGTGTAAAATAGTGATGGGAATAATAGAATGATTTTATTCGAATGATTCATACAATTATTTTATTATTCGAATGATTTTTAAAATAATCGAACTGACTTGATATTTCAAATAATGGAATGGTTCAATTATTCCCATCATTAATATTACTATATCCGTGGGTAAAAAATCGTTATTATTCGCACGCTTTGTTATTAAAAATTACTATCATAAATAAAAGATAAATTGCAGAGATATATACTGGCAGTATAACACTGCATAGATAAATTCATGAATTCCTGCCTATCGAATGATTCATCATCGAATTTAAAATTTAATATTACTTATGTAAACGGTGTTGTTTTATTTTTCCAAGATTTAAGGTTATTTTATTCTTTTCACTCCATTAACCAGTGATTTTTTTTGTGTTTTATAAATAATTTAATTTTTATGAATGTTTAATATTAAAATCCATTAAGTAAATATTTGCAATCATTTATATATTGCTTATAAGGTATAATGATAAATGTAATTAATTGTTTTTTTTTTATTTACATAATGATTGTCTACTAAAGCCATTATTCTTAAAATTCTCTTAGATTAAGGAATAAATTATTAAGTATCTACGTCCTAAGTGGTGGATTTATGGACAGACTACATAGTGCTTAGGGTTCAAAAGGTAGGGAAAGCGCAAACATGTTTCCACTACCTTTTTCTTTATCACTTTTTTCAGCACTTATTATAATTCTCGTGATTTAATATTTTTTGTGTCTTGTCAAATATCCTGACATTCAGTTAATAATATTTTAAAAATCAATTATCTAAATGATTGCTGCCATTGCTATTGTGTTGTAGCATTTATTTCATCAACTACCGTTAATCATATTTATGAACAACATAATTTACTAGACTTAAAAACATTTTTATTTAAAATGAATCTTACAGAAGTGTAGGTACTCAAATATTGAAATCATGTTGTGTATTTTTACATTCATACCTGTTACCAATTATTCAGAAAAACAATCTTTTTCATGTTTGACGAGAATAATGTCTTAAGATAGAATGAAATAAAACAAAATTACTTGGCAGATATAATTTGATGAAATAATAAATTACTTTGTTTCTGAAAAGTCATGATTAAGACAAATTAAATTTGGATTAATCAAACTTATATAATTGTTGTTGTAATAGTTACCTATTGTTTTTTTTTACTATTGCTTAATATTTTATATTTGATTGATTGTTCAAAGTATTTTATTTAATTTTTTCATATAATTATTATTTAAAATAATTTATAATGAAAACTTTCTTTTTATTTACAGTACATGCAAAAAAAAAAAAAATTTAAAAAAATAGTGAGGCTATAAATAGGGCAAGGAAAAGGCACAACCAGAATATAAAAAATTTACAAAAGGGAATCTATTTTTTTAATAAGATTTTGGAGATCTTGTTATTACTTCTTAACTATTTTTTACTCGACATGAAAGTGTGTGTTCAAAAGTGCCTAGGAGCACAAAAATCCTAAATCCAGTACTGGGTGTATGCAATATTTTAACTTTTTTATGTATATCACTTGATACGTACAGTAAACCATCAAACTATCACATAATATTGTATTAATAATATATATGGTTTACTTTAATCAATCCTCATTTTACATGTTGAGAAAAATCTACATTTTATTTGTGTAGGGATAGAAAATCAAATTCTGTTCAAACATAAGGTAAACAATATATCATACTAAAATATTGTATTTATAGAAATATTTCGGTTAGAGACTGTAGATTTAGATTTACAAAAACCATGTTCATTACCATCTAATATAAGCCTAAAAACACTTGATAACTTTGGTTCTAATAATTTTTCAAATAATTTAGAGAGTGTGTTTAATCTTGAAATAAGCCAATAATTACAAATATTAGACATTTGACCAGATTTAAAAATTAAGTAAATATATATAACATTAGTTTATTTGCATAATATATATATTTATATTTATCAAATACTGTAATATGCATAGTTTGTAACATTCCTAAATTACAATTTAATTAATGACAAAACTTGACAAACTCTTAAATGAAAATCTACAATTGACCAAATAATTTATTATGAAAACACAATACCTATAGTTTTTGGATTCATTAATAAACAAGAACAAAATTATTTTAAATTCTTTAAATTTTTAGTACTAAATCTGAATTTTATATTTTAGTTCAAAACATTAAACATCAACATCTTCAATAATAAATTTGATTTGAGGTTTATTAATTATTTGTGTCATTTTATAGCTCTGTAAAAATGAACAATCAAAAAATTAAATTAGTATTTTTATTTTTTTTTTTTATATGATAAAAAATAAATCTTACCTTAGCAGCTATACTGTGCAATACATCAGATGTAGCCTGTCCTGTTTGTTGAACCATTTTATACAAATATCCGTTTTGGTTTTTCAACAAATTGTATGGATGTTCAAATTCAACCATTTTACCTGCATCCATAACTAGCACTTTGTCAGAATCCATAACAGTATTCAAACGATGAGCAATTGTTAATACTGTGCAAGCTTGAAATTTATTTCTTATAGTATTTTGAATTAATGTGTCCGTTCTGAGATTAGTAAAATAATTTTAAATGAAATTATTATTATAATACTATTTTAAATTAAAATTTATCTTACTGTGCATCAACATTAGCAGTAGCTTCATCCAATACAAGAATTTTATTACTTCGCACTATAGCTCTAGCTAAACATACTAATTGTCTTTGTCCAACACTAAGATTAAAACCCCCTTCAGCCATTCTAGAATTGAGACAACCTGGTAATTCTTTAACAACATCTTTCAACTCAACCTAAAAAAATAATTATTTTTAAGTTAGAAATAATTATAAGTCTGTGTCTAATTTTTGATTATTTATTAAGAAATTAAAAGGCTTCTAACTTCTTCTAAAGCATTCCATAGAGCATTATCTGAATATTCATTGAAAGGATCTAAATTTGTTCGCATTGTTCCCGAAAATAAAACTGGTTCTTGAGGAATGATCGAAATTTTTGATCGCAGCTCATGTAATCCCAAATTATTTATATCTATATCATCAATAATAATGGAACCTTCATTAAGAGCTAACCTAAATAATGCACTTATTATAGATGATTTTCCAGCACCAGTTCTTCCAACAATTCCAATCTAAATACAAATTTATCATTATTAATTGTTTTGAAATATAAATAATAATACTAAAAATTACTTTTTCAGTTGGTTTAATATGAATATTGAGATTTTTTAAGACATGTGGTGTTTCCATGCCATAACGTAAATAAAAATTTTTAAACACAATTTCTCCTTTATGGGGCCATTCTTTTGGTGGTTTTTCATCTATGTATTATTATTTAATATGAATAAATATTACATGTAATAAGTATGGAATTAATTTGTATTTTTTTTTTGTATTTTAAAATTACCCTCAGAAGAATCAAAGGCAGATTCCTGTGGGATATTTGTATATTCTAGTACTCTTTCAACTGATGTCATCTGGTTTTCTAATTCTGCTGATTGTCTCATTCCCCATTGAAACATACCAGCTAATCCAATTGCTTGAGTAATAGCCAAACCAACGTCTCCTCCATAAAAAGCTTAGATAAAATAAAATTTAATATAATTAGATATAATTAATTTTTAACAAATTTAACTTACTATTTCTAACAACATAGAAGCTAAATATGACCACACCTATGTATACAAGACAAACCAAGTCCAACCAAAAACCAAATGCTCTACTTGAAGCAATAAATAAATACCATGCTGAAGAGTGTAAATCCTAAAATTTTATAGCATAATTGAAATCATTTTTAAATTTTAAAATACCTAATTACATTTACTAACTTGATGATTGTCAAATTCTTTAGATAAAATTTCTTCGGCTCCAAATGCTCTAATTGTTGTTAATCCTTGAAGGGATGCATTCAAATGAGCAAAAACCGGACTTCGTGCTAAATTTATTTTAATAATAACATTTAAAGTATTAAAACTCTATTCTATTAAGATAATTGTTTTTGCTTACTAACTCCTTCCAGTCGTTTGACACTTCGAGAAGTTGATATGTATATAACTCTAAGATAATAAAATACTATACCAACTATAATTAATGGTATGATAAGATAAATATTAACTAATCCAATAACAATAACAATCCCCAACAGTGTCAATCCAATCTAATAAAAACATTTAAATTTCTTATTAAAATGGTGTACATATACAATTTTTTTGGTGTGGTGATATAAACAAACAACAATTAAGCATGATCAATTTTAGCAAGCACTTTTGTCATATAGTTGAAAATTAATTTTATAAATGTATAATTTATATTTTAGTTAAAATGCAAACTATTACTTGCATTGCAAATTTAGTTGGATGCATTGGTAATTATTTCATTGTCATACTGTATACTATATCTAAGTAGTTTTATACAAAATAAAGAAGAAACAAAAATACATGATTGGTTATATAAAATTATGTTAATGAAAAATATTTGAAAGATTGTTTTCAAGTTAAAATAACTCTTAAATGGTACATTAAAATAATAAATAGTTTTTATTTTATTTTTTAATTTACACTCAAATAACCTACGCTTAAATTATATATTCACTGAAATATTGAATGTATTGAATTTTAAAATTAAATAGATCCCTTATTAAACTATACATACTACAAGATTATTAATTTAATGATTTTTTATATTACTTGTACAGAATCCATTAAAACCGTTGGTAATAACTCATCAATTGCACCCATATCTTTTGAAAATCTGTTAAGAATTCGTCCTAATAACATGATTGGTTGAAAAATGTATTCTAAATAAAATAACTATTAATTTACCTGATGAATTTGTATTAAAAAAGTTCATTGTAGCTCTAGTTATAACGTTGAACATATTATTGTGTAAATTCAAAGATGCTTTCATACAGACTAACACAAACATTGTGGACCTGATGAGAGTAGCCAATATTATCATTAATGTTATAACAGCAAAAACTATGAAACAAGCTTTTCTTGAAATTGTCCACCAGAGCAATGTATCAGATATTTCATTAGTTGTTAATGTGTTATTCTCTGCAGCTGTTAATATACTATTATTCACATTATCAGTATAACGATAAATATTTTCTTCTAAATTGACCCTAAAAAAATTATTAATATTTCATGTATTAATAAAATTTCTAAAATATATTAGTATTATTTTACAGTACCAAAATGTTATCCAGAAATCTCCGCCAGATGCTAAAACTTGTGTAAAAATACAAATAAACAGTAAAAATGAAATTTTAAGAACATTTCCGCCAGCAGAAAAGTATGATGAGTATACAGTAATTGAAACATCTCCAGAAGTAGAAGTTTCAGCTACTTGAATTGGTTCACTGAATATTTTTTCTTCGGTGGATGACCCAATACTTTGAATGGAAATTTGTCGAGTGAAAATTGTATGTAGGTCTAAAGTATTAGTATAAATATGTTCAGGATAAGATTCATTGTCCGATACAATTGTTGTTTCTACAGAAGGTTTTAGTAGTTCAGTGAAATCTAAACCGCTGACTTGAAGTTCCTGATATGAACCCTCACCTAATATAGTTGCCTCATAAGTAAAAATAAATATTAGTAATTTTAAAATTCTAACACAATCTTATTAATTGTATTATAGTAGATCATTTCTGAATTATGTTAGTTCATACGACACTAATAAACAATACTTACATTTTGCATTAAAATAATTTGATCTACTTTAGTTAAATATTGTAACTGATGAGTTATTAGAATACAAGTCTTTTCTTTGAGAAAACCTACAAAATTAATATTAGAAACATTGTATATTTTTTAAAATTATTAAGTTACCTTTAATACATTTATCAAATAAATGCTTGCCCACATGAGTATCAACAGCAGATAAAGGATCATCCAATAAATAAATATCTGCTTGTTTATAAACAGCTCTGAAATCAAAATAAAGAATTTTAAATATCAAAAACCAGAATCAACCCAAACCTTATTTATCTCTGTATGAAAAATGTTAACTATAATTTTCTTTCTTCAAGCTAACCTTGCTAAATTTATTCTCGCTTTTTGTCCACCACTAAGTTGAACTCCTCTTTCTCCTACTAGTGTTCTATCACCATAAGGAAGTTGTTCAAAATCCGTTCTTAATGCACATACATTTATAATCTGATTAAAGATAGGATTGAAAAGAATTAACATTAAGGATCAAAATATTTTTTTATTGGTTAATACTTTTTCATAACGTTCCTTATCCATTGGAGAACCAAACAATATGTTTTGCTGAACAGAACTAGAAAATAACCATGGTTCTTGTGATGCATAAGATACAACACCACACACTGAAATGTTTCCTTCAGACAGTGGCAATTCTTTCAAAATAGCATAAATTAATGAACTCTAATAAAAATAGAAAAATATATAACTTATACAATTTACTTGCACTTGATTGTACAATATACTTTTCCGGATCCTACAGGACCGATGACTGCAACCAATCGGCCAGGTCTTACACTAAGATTTATATTTTCTAAAGAATTTTCAGTTTGAGCATCTGTCCATTTAGCTGTAGCATTAGAAATAACTATGCCTAAATCATAAGATTGTGTAATTTTATTTTGATTTTCTACACTTGTTGGACTGACATTTCCATCGATCTCTATTTCTTTTTTATCATTGTTATCTGCTGCCTTTTGTTCTTTTGAACGATTGGCCACTTGATTTGTTTTTTCTTCGTATAATAAAAAATTCTATCAAAAAATGTAGATTTTTAAACATCCATACATCAAAATTATAAACAATTTTTTTTAATTTTCAAATATACGATGTATTTGATACCTGTAAACGTTTAATAGATACTAATAATTCGGCCATTTGTCCGATACCTTGAGGAAAGAATGAAGTCATTGTCATCCGTAAAATAGTATAGTACGAAGTTACGACGAAAACCTAAAATTGAATGAAAATTTGAATAATTGTATTCTGATCATGGTGTGCCCACTTCAAAATGTGTTCTAATCGGTTTACTTTTTGAGCAGTAATGAAGTTTCCAAGTAGCACATAAGAACATATACTGCAAAACAACGCAAGCCTAGTATGAAATGTCGTGAACGATCCAAAAATGGCTCTTATATAAGTGGCTCCTTTAATGTATTTAATTTCATCTCTATAACAAAATTCAACATATTAATTAATTGATGATGAAATAAAGTCTTATGTTAAGTTTTTAGTACGTACTTTCTTGCAAATTGTACGAGGTATGCAAAAGGTTTTTCCCAAGTATACATTTTAATCACTTGTATACCCGAAATAATTTCATTCATCAAACGCACCCTTTCATCAGTCCTAACGGCCGTCATTAATCGAAGTTCAGATGATTTTTTCCCCAACCAACCTTTATATTAAATATTTTCTTTATTTAATTATATTAATATCTAATATTCATCGAGTTAATTATACTGACCTTGTAATGGAATAAGCATGAGTAATACGCCTATTCCAAACAATGCCGAAACGCCTATTTCTTGCCACAAAAAATATGTGACAACAATTGTTTCCAGAGGACCAATTAATATATAGAGCACTAGTGTTATTGCTATGTCAAATCGATTTACATCATTTGATAATAAATTTACTACTTGACCAACTGTAGTTTCGCCAATAGCAGTTTTACTTAATCGTAAGGCCTATATTACACAATAAATAATTATATTTTAATGAATTACAAATGTATTTTACATCTAACAAAAATATTATTTAAGTACCTATTCAATAATATATTAAGATAGAAAGCCGATATAACTCAACAATATAACTATAAAACCAATTGCATATTTTAATATAAACTATACACAGGGGCAAACTGGCCAGAGAGTCAATGGGGTAATCGTCTCCCAGTCCCTGGGTAGAGTTGTACCCAGGGTCTGGGAGACAATTAGAAAATTATATATGCTCATAATATTAAAATATAATAGTAATATTAATTTTCTATTAGAATATATGAATTGAGATGAACTGAGCACTATTGTCTAGAAATAATTATTAGTTGTAACGTGATAATTAAGGTTAAGTTTTACATGCATTTGCATGTTTTTTTTCCTTAAGTTCAAATTGATCGGTTTTCAATGTGTGCACGATTTAGCCAATTTTAGATTAAATAGAACCATTTTTTTTGCAAATATTGAATTAATGCATTTAATTGCATATTTATAGATTTTTGAGAATCTAGTTAATTTTGTTAATTTTTCACTTAAATTTTCAAGTTTATATATTATTGCTAATTTTAAATTGTATTTATTTAATGAACGTTTATTTTTCGAATCGTCGTAAGTATACTACATACCTATATAATGTTATCTTGATCGGACGGCCGATAAAATTATCCACACGTTATTTAACGACGTACTTATTAGAGGTTTGCACGGGCCAAAACTGTTAGGGGACCTGCACGGTCCATATTTTCGACTGACGTATAAGGCCCGTCTCACAGACACGCATATCGTCCGCGACGTTTTCGAATTACATTATTTAAATTCATACGCGCCAAACCGACGAGAGCGCGTATGGGTTTTTTTCGATCGGTGTGTATGAACTCAAAACAATGTAAGTAAGCGGAAAAACGCCAAGTATGAATGTTCGGATCTGAAACGGGCCTAAAGCCTTAAAGATATTTTTCAAAGCACAGCTCAGCCCCAACGGATGTTTTATCATTAAAATTGAATTTTCGTACAAGTTTTATACATTTTAAAAAACCTCACCCAGACCATAATAAATTTTAAAATTTATTATAATTATATTATATAATGGGGTCCATATATCGTTTAAAAAAAGCTCGGCTCGCCCTGGATTTAAATAATAAGGGCCTGGCTCATGCTATGGTATCTAGTACTTATATTGCGAGACAGTACAGAAGTATTTCATTTCATTATTACGATTTATACACTATATTAGTATAAACTAATCTTTAATGTAATAATAACAAGTTATGATAAATAATACAATTTTTTATTGCAAATAAATCCCTAGTGATAATAATAGGTCCAGTTGATTAACGCCGGGCCCCTCAATACCCAGTCCACCCCTGTCTAAGCATAATACATCACTTAAATACTCATTTTCAGATTTCAAAATATGTTAACAATGATTTCGTAATAAAATAAATTGTAAAATAATGATATTATAAAAAAAAAAACAAGGTAAGTACTCTATTTTTAATTTTAATCAACCTTATAATATTTCCAAAATTAGATAAAATCCCATATTTTGTATTATAATTAAACAATTATTGTTAAATTGAATCATATTTTTTATCATGCCTGATATGGTATGGTGCAGAGGCGGATCCAGTATCTCATTTTTGGGGGGGCCCTTTTGAAAAATAACCAACTAAAATATACAAAATGTTAATTTTAAATATATCAAATAAAAATTACTACTTTTAAAAGTGATAATTTAAATATTAGTATCTAAATTACCGTGTTTGGCATAATCCTTTTAATTTGTGATTCAAAATATTCTTTAAAACAAATTGCCGTTTTGCAGAATCATTAAAAAACGCAATAACTTATTTCAATAGGCTGATAGTATTTCTGACAGAAGCCACTCGTAATTTAGATAAATAAGAAAAAGAAAATTTGAAACATGGATAGCGTACAGCTATTTAACATTCTTTTAAATATTAGTTATGGCACCAATATTTTTAAAATCGTTACACTCCATCCATCAATTCCTACGCCTATACAAATTTCAAATCGAGTGCAAGGTCTTTTAACATATCTAATACAATATGACCAATAGCAAGTTAATAATTTTTACTCTCCAGGTGTAACATCCATATTATTATAGTGGCGTAACCAAGAGAGGGGTCTAGAGGACTAAAGCCCTTTTCTCCTAGATCGTGTTTATGTGTATGTGCTATACTAGTAGATATACCGTAATTTAAGTATTTTATAACTTTGGTACAAACTTAATGTTTATTTATTATGTTTCTTAATAACGGATTTTGTCTTTGGTACACATTACTATCTTATTGGTGGTTATCATGAAGGTTTTTGGCGACTCTCGTCTAACACTACCATTTTACGAGTATAATCACTATACTGTTTATATTATGTCACAGCGATGGCATAATAGATCAAATGTATTTCAGTCTGGGAAGGGGGGGCAGGCCTCTAGCCCTCCCTCTGGATCCGTTACTGGTGTGTTGGAGCCAGTGGCGTGGCGAACTTAATTCACTAATAAGGTACAATAGTTAATTATAATTTATTGTCAAATCCACCAACCACAACAAAAATTTATTTATTTAAACAAGAATAATTTTTTAACACATATGATTACCTTCCAAGTTATGTTATTGTCTCTTCAAAATTAATTTTGGAATTTCTTTCACAACTCAAAAATATTGAACTTTCCAAACCCTGGGACACTCACCACACTTTTATAAAATTGAGACTCATGCCTTAAATAAAGTTTTTCATCACGCCACTGAGTAGAACGATCACATTAATGCTGATTTTGGGACTAGCATGAATCCAAGACTTTAAAAAGGTTTAAATTTTTTAATTTTAATATAACTGTACCTTATTATAAATGAGGTAACACATAGCCACACGCATCTTCATTCCTAGGTGCGTGATAAGCATATCGTAGGCTGTAAAACTAAAAATCTTCATCATAGTGGTTACCAACAAACAAATTCCATAAAATATGCCTAGATGAGATGATTTATCTGATGGCGTGTCTGGATCAAATTGAGCGATTACACGGCCCAAGAAGAATGGCTGGTAAGCACTACAAATTAGTCATATCAATACTCAACTAAAGTATCAGCATTTTTGTTAAAATATATTTAAACTCACTTATAAATTATAAATTACATATTATATAATCGATAAAAATTAACATATATAATATTAATATTTATAGAGGTCTTTATTCTAGGTCATTCAACTCTAAATATCATTACAACCAGTGTAATAAAAAACAATTTTGACTATTTATTGTAGTTTTCTACAGGAGTAGATCGAGGGGAGATGGTGTATAGGAGGTCAGTTGATCCACAGTTAATATTTATTGCCAATATTTCCACTTGAAGATTTCTTATAGTTTTAAGTGTGCCAACTATCGATAGAAGTTGATACTCAACTGGGAAAAATGCCCCAGTTAACCCTGCCTTAAAAAATACGCCACTGATTTAATTGTACAGTTAGACATATCTATGGCGGACCTCATGTAAGACTCCATAAAATAAAATATAAGTTAGTTGTTTTAAATGATAATTATGAATAAACTTAAAAACAGATATTATATGATCATATTGTGCTTTTTATTACATTGAATACACTTATAATCTAATTTCAGCCCTAATAAGTGGCCTCTTGAAAAAGTCAGATCCACAGCTCTCTAACTGTGGATCCACCCCGGATCTTCTACAAGAAGATTATTCAAAATTTGTTAGTGAATTATGTTCAATAACTACCCAAATACCCAGTCTAAAAAAAAATATTTTTGATTTCAAATTCAAACATAATGTAAATTATGTTATTTCTAATGGTTACTCAAATCATTTTTGTTTTTAAAGAAAATTAATTCTTACCTTAAAAAAATTTCAGTAATTGTGCGAAAAATTCCATATAACAAAAATGCTGGTCCAAACATTTGAATTAAAGCTCTTCGTAGACTAGGTTTTTTTTTTGTCTTTCTCGCTCTAATTAACTCCATTTTCCATTTCCTTTAATGAAAAAAGTATATATAATGAAAATAATAAATTTAATATTGAATAATTAACTTCTCTAGTTGATTTCCTAATATTGCTGACGCATGTGTATCTAATGTTGTATATAAATCATTTACTTCTAAATCTCTTTTTTTTCCTGTTTTGAATAGATTTAAAGTCCACCTAAATAAAATCAACAGAGACAAATTAAAATATGTATTATTACTGCAACAAATTATAGTTACCAATTATATTTAAAATATATTAATTTAATAAACTTGATGATTCTTTCTGTGCATTTATTGAATGATTTATTTGATCAATACATAAGAATATGACATCAATCATTAAAAGGTACTGAATAATTGATACCAGATTACTACCGAATTTTCAATACCTAATACTAAAGAAAGAGGTGGATACCCGTATAGAGTGCCATCGTTAAGCTTAATTTAGACGATTGTCTAGGACCTCGCACTTAAAATAAATTTGGAGGCTCACAATTGATCAAGTTAAAATAGTTAAGATTATAGGTGTAAGGAAATTTTACTGATTTTGCCTAGGGTCTTGCTAAAGCTTGCGACGACATGTCCATATAAATTATTAATATTATACATCAATATAAAAAAATAGTTTATCGGTTATACATATTGTATTGTACCATTTACATGTTCATTTTGCAAACAAATAATTATTAGAATTTACGAAAAAAAGAAGGTACAAAAAAACTAAATAGTGTTGTACAGAGACATAGTAGGAATCAAGTTAAGTTTCATAGAATATTAAGCTGTATATACTCAATATAAAATGGAAATTATACAATATTTATAATTCCAACCTTAGTCACCAGACTTAGTTCAATGATAAGTAGAAAATTTTAACATAAATTATATCCATAGTTCAAAAACTCACCTATACAATGTTATTATAATATTATAGAGCGACATTTTTTTATACTTAACATAGGCGCCGTAATGGAGGACAAAGAAAAAATTAATATAAAAAAATAATGAATAATGAAAAAAAATAATAAAATAACACTTATATTAAATTTTATATTAATTAGTTATGATTTATAACTTAATACATTTAAATAATTATTAAATAAATTAAATAATAATTGAGGTCATCTAGGATTTTGCAAATTTTTAATTACCATAAGTAATGACATTATTAATGCTTTAGCTGAGTTGGGACATTCAGATAAATTCATATATAACGTCAAAAATAAAAACAAATGTCCTTTACCCTTATTCTTTGTGGATATTTTAACACAAAACAATAACAAAGACGTTCTTGAAAGTAAGTCTCTACTCAATACCGAAATCTCGATTGAGAAATCACATAAGAAACATGGTCCTCACAATGTCACAACGTCAATCCTACGGACACACACGAAATATTTACCACCACGAACCTAAATGCGTTAAGTGTGGTGATAATCTCCCCACGAACGAGTGCTCCAAAGATCATCACAGTCCTGTCATATGTGCTCTTTGCAATGAGGAACACACAGCTAACTACAAAGGATGCTCAGTTTACAAAGCTGCTCTCAAAAAAAACAGTTCCAAAAGTTACTCCAGTCAAAAACTGATTCCAACGCCCTGTCTAAAACTAAATCGTATGCGGAAACCACCAAAAATCAAAACTCATTCATAGAACACAAAATTGCCGATACTCTTTCAAGTCTTATATCTAATTTAAAATCACTAATTAGTCCCCTTATCTCTCTTCTTTCTACAGTCTTAAAAGCTCTTACAACTAACAGCAGTATTTAAATTAAGAATAATCTAATTATATTCATTATCAATTTCAATTAAAAAATAAAATATTAATACTACCAATGTTATAAATACATATATAAACATCATTATATAATTATTATTAGTTTATATTATAAGAATCTCAAACTTATAATAGCACTCAGTGTGCTGAAATATTTTAATCCACAATAAATATAAAAAGAAATAGTATGATAATAATAATACCCAAATGTGAGGATTTCAAAAAGGTTGGCATTATTTCTAGGGTGTGGAGGTCGTTTTTCTTTAAAACCAACGTCCATTTTTTAATCTGAAACAATTGAAATTTATGAGAACAATTCAAAAAATAAATGAAGTCCATTTAAATAATTGCTTAACAATTACACTAAGTACCATTATAATTAATATGTTTGAAAATTTTAACTTAAATGTATTTATTAAATTAAATACTAACTACAAATAAAGGGTAGATCGAGAAATTGTTCATGGGAGGAGAGGCGCATAGCCATATGTAATATATATTAAAATAGGATATATGTATGGTTAGTTGTAAATTTAGAAATTAATTAAGTTTTATGACAGTTAAAGGAATAAAATAATATAAGTTTTCGTTGTTTTTCTTTAGAAAATCTATTCATTACATTTTTTAGGTTATTTGTACTGTCAATATTTAAATCCTTATGGATATACATAAAATTCAACCTTGTTAATCTTTCATTTCTCATTCTTGTTCTTAACCAAGTTTTAAGCAACCTTAAAGAAGAAAAACTTTTTTTCTGCTGTTGCGACAGAAATTTGCAATAAAAATAAAATGTTAAGAAATTTTGTATGTATAAAATAGTAAATTTGATCTAAATAATTAAATGTCACATGAGCAAAATTTATATTTTTAATTTCAAAATTTACTAATAAAAAACTATTGGTTTTTTCCACAGAAATGACCGAACTGAAACCAGCGAAGGTCAATGATTTCCTACAATAACGAAGATAACGTTTCAATAATTTTTATTACAGTTTACTTTATGATATTAGTATGGGCATATTTTAGAAGGGCGAAAGGGCAATCACTCCCCCCTGAATCCGTATTTAAGGACTTTATTAAAATGTGATATACACATTTTAAATTTTTTTAATGTGGATTATTTTATAACGAAATCAAATTATGCGTGGCTATGAGTACTGAATTGAGCTCTTTGTCGGATCCATACTTAGTGAAAAATCAAATAAAACACAAACGTAACTTGCAAGATTCTTGCATATTATGTTTTAAAATATAAAAATGTGAAGGTATCAAGTTAAATATTAACCTAATTTGATATTTAAATACTTATTTTTAACTGTCTGATATGAAGATATATACTTTATATAGTTTCATAAGTTACCAAATCGAACACTATAATAAATGTTTATATTAGTTAAAAGGGTCTTACAATCATAAGTTGTTTACTTTTAAAAAATAAATGAATTTTTGTTTACTCTCTGATCTTTATTGAAATAAATATTTATTAAAATCATAAAATTACTTACCAATGTTAATATTCTGTTAGTATATGGTAGTAGCTTATCCATGAACAACTCACAAACCTAATAACATAAATCTTCTTTAAAATTTGGCAAAAGATAAATAAATATAACATTTCAAAATGATTTTACTATTATTATGTAATGGTTTTTCTTTTTTTTTTTGATTTTATCACACTTTATTTTTATGTCAGTTGTAGATTCAATTTGTTATATAATAGAATATAAAAAAAACATACAACGTTATCTTATACATAAATTACTTTTCGAAATATGAAGCACGGGTGAATAGTGCATCTTATTCATTTAAAAAAAAAAATTAAAGCATAATATACCGTTTAATATATTTATTTTTTTTTTTTTTTTTAGGACCGAATAGAATGTAATATATTGAAAGTGGAAATGTTATGATTTCTAGGATATTTTATATAATTCTAATTATTATTTTATCTAAAACTTTAAATTTATTGAATTACATATATTATACACGTAAGAAATATCACTACAGAAATTAAATAATGTATAATCAGTTCTGTTGCGCCGAGGCACGTTCAAATGCCGTTTGCCGTGACAACCTACGGGTACAAGCCACAAGATTACAAATAACAATAATTAATAAATATATATTACCAGTGGCGTAGCCAGGGGGGATTTTAAGAGTTCAAACCCCCTCTCCTCTTGGCCTAAAATAAAGGGAGGACGTTATTGTCCTATCAATGTCTTTATAATCTACGATTTATATAGGTATGATGAGAATTATTTTAAATAATCAATTTAAATTTTATAATGGCTTTTTGACGAGCAAGTGGCTTTATATCGTGTAGTACTATATTATACGATATTGCGTACCTATCGATATCAGTTTTATACACATTATACCTAACTTAGAATGTAAATGCTAATATTAGGTATATAAATATTTTTAGTTAATACTTGTACTTATATTAAAATTTAATAAAGTTTTTATTTTAATTTTATACTTTTACCTGTGTATCTACGAATATATTAAGTCAATAAATGTGCACTCTGTACAATTGTTATAAATAATAATAACGTTCACAAATAGGTATCATTATTCGTCTAATCAAAGATGTATTATTTAATTAGCGTACAACTCATTGGACCATTTACAGTTTTACCATCCCGGGACAATATATTCTAGTGATGTGCAAAAACATAACTACCCCCCCCCCTGGGATAATTCCTAGCTACGCCACTGTGTTTTACAATAAAAAGTCAAGGTAAAAATATAACACATTTTATAGTTAACAAAATTATGCAAATCCTTAATACTATATACTGTTTATTTTGACTTAAATAATAGTATTGATAATAGACTATTCTATAATCAATAATACTAGGTATTCAATACTAGCTATTCATATTCCAAACTTGGAAAATTTTTAAATTTTAACCTAGACATCGGAGAAAATTTTGTTTTTTTGAGGGGTACAACCCCTTACCCTCCCCCCTGCGTGCGCCACTACTGCGCTAACATTTTCGGGTACTCGATGGTTTTTGATATACGTAAACAGTTTAGCTAAATCTTAACTGCTAAGAGGTAATCAGTATTAAATTATACATTACACAATTATTCAAATAAAAAATATTAAAATATTTCGTCTTTTAAATTAACAAAATTACGTTTTAAAAATAAAATCTTTAGTATTTTATGTGAGTGTTATTAGTGATATTAAATTTTGTTATCATAGTTATTGGTTGGTTTTTATTTTACGATTAATTTATTTCTGGTGTGATATTCGTATCTAAATATTAAAATATTGTACTATTGTCATTCGCCTCTATGCCTGATGATTTAACTAATGAAATGTTGAATGATGGAATAGTAAGCTACTCATACGAAAAAAAATATGAAATAAAAAATAAAAGACCGTGTCCCATTTATCATAAATACATGTAAAGTTATAAATGGTGGGGTGACTGTAACATATTATTTTAATGTCTCCCCAACTTAAATACTCATGCTTTGCCACTGCATATACAGCTGCTGGGATTTTGATAAGATTCCCACAGCTTTAACAATATTTCGTCATCGGAAGAGTCACAAAACTCCATCACGTGTAATTTTTGTATTTCTATTTGTTTTAATATTATAATTGTTAATTATTAATATAAAATATTATACAAAAAGTTTACTTAACTATTGTTTAATTCTACTACCAATAGAAATAAATTATTATTGATAAAAATATCAGCTGATTAATCTACACCAAAACCGTTTGTTTTGAAGGCGGGTAATCTGATCACACCCCTCACACTTCACCCAGACACTACACTAATTAGTGTACACTTTTTTTTTCCTACACGAACAAACCTAATGAGTATACAAATCATAACGGGTACCTCTGAAATTTTGTAAATTGGGTAATACCCATAAAACCCGGGTATCCGGGTATCAAAAGCACTAGTCTTGGTAGCGAAGCACGACGGTGTTACGCAGAAATTAGAATGACGTTGAAAAGAAGTAAAATATGACCACGCCGACAGTTGTGTACAGTGGCGTGCCGAGATAAAAATGTTTTTGATGCCAATTGCAAAGTCTAGTTTACCACCCACCCACCCATATTTAAATTCATATTATTATTATACATATATTATATACATATTATTATCCAACAACCACCCACTCCTTTTTAACTTGATGCCTGGGCATCATTTAGACCTATATTCGGCACGCCACTGGTTGTATACATAACTAACAATTCATTTAGAAAAAAAAAATTACGCTGAAGACAATATTTAGAAGCCGCAAAAACGGTTTGGCTATCGCACTAACTAGATTTTGTTGATATCCGACGCGAACAAGTACTGTATAAAGGTCGATCCACACATATCAGTGACGTGACGGGACGTGAATACCCTTCAGTAAGCTTCAGTGAAAAAAATATATATGAATACACGACCTGCACATGCACCCCTAGAATACAAACGGCATAACTCAGAAATAGTAATTAATGAGAAAATGCAATTTAAGATTTTAAGAATTTTCAAAACCGTCCGAAAACATAATTTTTTGTAATATTTTGACTTTTTTATTTTTAATTAGTTGTCATTAATCATTGTTTTCTATTTTCATAGGAGTTTAAGGAATTCTGTAATACTCAACACCACAAAAAAAAAAAATAAATAAATCAACTTTAATAATAAACAATCCAAATACAAATATTTTATAATTTTATATCACATTCTACTTTGATAGAAAAAAAATAGATGAGCGCAAATAATAGATATTTATCTCGCCATTTCAGCAGTGGTGCCAACTCAAAATCGACATTTTTAGAGCTATGCCATTAGTACTCTAGGATGCTCGGAATACTGGTACGGTCCATACCACGAACATATAACTAATACCTTTACTATTGTGAACCGTACCAGTATTCCGCGTTTATACAGACCGTACCAATTTTCCGTTTACCGTACTCTAGGGTTGTTACATT
The DNA here is from genome assembly GCF_003268045.1 of Sipha flava. Lineage (NCBI taxonomy): Eukaryota > Metazoa > Arthropoda > Insecta > Hemiptera > Aphididae > Sipha > Sipha flava. The sequence continues at coordinate 1,008,469 of NW_020271714.1, forward strand.
GTGGTGGACGGCGCGTGTTCAGACCATAGAGTAATATATTACCTACTCTATGGTTCAGACACGGCAAACACAGTGAAGCTCCGGCGATCACAGTGCTCGTGAGGCATCCGTGACAGAAATAAAAGTACGTCGTCAACGATATTATTTGTTTTTCACGGACGTCAAAACACAAATTTGATTAACGTAATGAATGATGAACTTTTGATTGAGTTAGTGCAGAAAAGACCGGTTCTTTATGATTTAAAGAACCCAAAATATTTAAATGCCGATTGGAAGGGCAGAGTATGGCAGGAAATTGGCGAGAAAATGAAGATTGATGGTGAGTATTTAAAATAACAGTAATCTATATATATATATATAAAATCCAAATAACACATAGTCACCAATCGCTGTAACTCAAAAACTACGCAACGTACGAAATTGAAATTCGGAATAGAGGTTCTTCTCATATTTTCACCGTGTAATAAGAAAGGATTTTTCGAAAATTGTATATTTAAGGGTCGAAATAGTTTCAGACTAGGTGTATACATTTTTTATTTTTTTGGTTACCTAGGAAATATTTGATTTAATATGTTGATTTTAATAATCACCGATTAAGAATTATGTAAATTATTAAAATGTATAATTTATACATTTTAATAATTTACAAGTTGTATACAACATTTATTCAAATTATATTGTAAGCAGTGCTTGACTTGAGGGGGGACGCACGGGGACGGCTCATATAGTAAACGGTACAGCAAGGCGTAATAGACATTGCTATATTTAATATTTACTCATTACAATACAATATTGTTTCAAACGTTATTTTGGGTGATTTATACTTAAAAAGGGTTCTACGGTAATACCTAAAAGGAGTTGAACACTCACAATTTTCTCAACGGACGACGTCAGGTATTACTCACTCATTGATCATCGCTACATCTCAAAACTATATAAACTTGCAATTTTACATGGTGGTCCTTCAATATTCAATACATGCAATGAGAAGGGATTTTATAAAATATTATAACCGGAAAATACGATAATTCAGAGTTAATTCAGCGTACCGATTCATTTGAACTTTCATTTCATTTGTTTTATAACCACTAACAGTTACACCAAACTTGGCTTTAAATAGTGTAAGGTAATAATCCATTAAAACCTATATCACGGCCAAGAATGTTCCGTACGAAGCTGATAATCAAGCTAGTAGTAATATAAAAGTAGTGATAGAAACAATATAGTAATGGAAACAATTATATTAGTATATTAGATGTGTATATTATATACACATATAGGTAGGCTTTATATAATAGCATTTTTTTGTTTCCGTCTTAAGCCGGTTTTACACGAGTCGTGTACTTTGCGAACGATACTCTGCGAGTGTAATTGATAAATTTGTACAATGTACGATGTTAGTAATTATGTTGCTCCTCCACGACTCGTGTGCTAGCCGATTATTCGTCAATTGTATATACTTTGCTTGTCATCGCCAGTGCTCCTACATAATTCGTAATCGCCAAATATATTTTGTTCGAAATAATGAAATACGAAATTTGCCTCGGATCAAAATGGATATTGATGACAAAAAGATGGCTTGTGCCACATTTGCGGTAGTGTGTGCTGTTTAATTTTATATTAAGAGGACGCCACACCAAAAGTAAAACGTATAGAACGCCTATTAGGTGTTTTCAATAAGCGCAAGCACGCGAGCGAGTACGTCGACAAGCCCATCATTCGTAGCCGTCGACCGCGCGCCGGTCTGACGAGCGCTAGTTCGGGAGTTCAAATTATTATTCCATGAACCTTCATCAAGTACTGTGAACCATAAAATGCATATACGTGCATAGAACATCATACCCTGCTGCAATATTTTTAATATTCATGGCCTGCGCATACCTAGCTAAAATGTATAGTTACTGCTAGCCTAACTATCTTCACCAACATGTAGATTATAAAATCATTATTATAATATATTTTAAACCATGCTTAACACATTTTTACTTTTTGAGTTATAAATAAAGACATTCCGAATAAAAAAAAAAATAACTATTATCTGATGATTTAATTCTTACAGAACATAGCACATTTTTACATAAATTTATAAGAATATTTCACTTACGGTTTTCACAAACTCCTTACATAATTATATACTAAAGATGACCAAAAAAAAATCCAAAAGAAGATATCTTTTATCTTAAAATATAAGTCGAGATAGACTATAAATAGAAGTACGATTGATGAATATTCGCCGATTACACGATTCGTATGAGATCGGCTTTAGTACAATCTAACAAATTATATTATCGTTCACTATGTATACTTGTAAGTATATCATTAGTGGTTTCAAGCACTTTAAAATAGTTATCATCATCTATTAATAGCCAATTCTGTATCATTTAAACTAATAATATTTTCGTAATTATATACCAAGTATTTGTATTTAAATACAATTTTAAAAGTATTTTTTAAATGACTGACATAATGAATGATATAAACACAATTAAAATTAAATATTTTTTTATTTGTAACCAACATTTGCCAACATTGCAGTCATATATTATTATACCCATGCCAGTTTAGTACATGTGATTGCCATGGAATTGATCCAGCTATAGAAGAAAAATAATTTTCGAATGCATTTCTAAGTTGAAAAGATTCTCTGGTAGCATTCCCACCTTGATAGGACAGGTTCCTTATTGCTAAATATACTTGAATTTTGTCGTTATCAGTAGTATCTCTTCTGATGATAGGTGCAGCCTCATATTTTCATATGAAATTGTACAAGACACAGCTGGTCAATATTATGTTGTCTACATTATGTGGTAATGATTTTATCCGTCTGTTGTACAATCTGAAATGTTGACATAAGATTTCGAAACTCTTCTTGCATCACTGAACGCCTAGTTCCTGGCCAGGGTAAGGGCGCATAATATGAGTTTAATGGAAATGCCTCATAACCAACAATTATGTGATGTAATTTAGTGTTTATACCCGGAAGTGGTGAAGGTCCAGACACCGACAAATTGCCCAATTCAAATGCTTTACCAATGTTAGAATGTACCCAAATACCTCCATCACTGTTTCGACCATTTGCAGCTGTATCTACTGAAATGAAGTTGAAATTTGCATTAAATATACCAAGCAACACAAATGAAAAAAAAAAATTCTTGTAATTGAAAAATTGATAACCACTATTTGATGGAGCCTGTATGCAGCAATGCTTTCCACCAACAGCTGCTGTAAAATTTGGGAAACTCCAAGTAAATCTAAACTATTGTGCGTATCTTTTTCTAATGGTTCAGGCATCACTTTATTCATTAAAGCTTTAAGAATAACTCTATATATTTCGACTACTATTGACTATACAATGGAGTGCCCAATCCGGTTAGGTAGCTGAGTGATATTGTTTTGAATAAATCGCCGGTAGCCAAATATCTGAAAAATTTCATATAATTTTATGTTTTTTGTTTACACAGGTGGTAATTGCAAAACAAGGTGGAATAACATACGAAACAACTTCAGAAAATCTTTGAGTAAAAGAAGAACCACAAGTGGACAATCTTCTAAAAAAATGAAACAGTACAGATTTGAAAGCCAGCTACAGTTTTTGCTGAAATACATGGAAGAATGTAAAACAGAGGGGAACATTGGATGTCCTGACACTGAATATGCAGAAATTGATAATGACGATGAAGCAAAAGAATCTCAAACAACCGATACATCTAATTCTCCAGAAATAGACGATATACTTTCTTCCTCTGCTGTTGTGTTTACTAAGCCTGTTAGAAAAAAGAACACCCAACCTGAGGCAGCAGCTTCTACACTCATGAAGTATATACTTAAAGAAGAGAAAAAATCGAGCACAAGTGGACAACCTACTGTAACTTTGGACAATCCCATTGACTGTTTCCTGTTTGGGATATCGCCAACTTTAAAATTGCTACCTCCATACTTGCAAAATTTAGCAAAGACCGAAATTTTTTCTACAGTGCAAAAATTTGAATTACATACGATGCAAATGTCCTAACCTAAGGATTCAAACCAATTGGAAACCATTGATGACACTTCCTCTTCTCAAAAAAACAAAAGCAAAAACATATTAGGAAAATTTCATATCTTGATTAAATATAAAGTATATTATTATAATAATAAATATAATATAAATTTAAATTTTTCTGAAAAAGTATAAATCAGAAATACTTACCTCAAACAAACCAGTCTTTTTCTTGCAGAAATAGCCCGTCTCCAATACGTATTTTTTTTAGTGATATACTTCTTCACTCTCAAATCACAAAATGCATTTTGGCTCAGTCTAAAATATTCATAAAATTTGCATTCGTGATCCACCAATCCTCTATATAATGTTGAAAATTCTTCTGTGTCTTGAATCATCCATATGGGATGAACCCAATGTTTTATTTTTTCCTTCTTTTCTTCCTCATCCAAAAGCTATGCTATTACAGCAAGATTTTTTTTACTGAAATCCATAGTACACTTTTATTTCTGAATAACAATAAAAAACAAAACATACGAGGCAAGCCTTCTAAATACTACTGACACGAAAAAGTACGGTATTGTGAGGATGTTAGTGAAATATTAATTTTTATTGACTGTATATTTCTGACGATGAATTTTTAATTTAAAACCGATCATACAATACAAATACAATAATAATTCAGACTAAGAATTTATTCATTTCTGTATAATAAACTATTTGCTTATTTATTTATATATTAATTCAAATTAAATAATTTTTTAACTTACATTTCTTCTTCTGCTTCTTCTTCGTCTGGCATCTCAACTCTCTAAGAATTTTTGCCATTATTGCTACACTTCGCAACTTATCTGTCTTGAACTACCTTTCTCCTATCCTCAACTCCAAGGCTTTTTAGATCTTCCACCACATCAATCCATCTTATTCTAGGTTTTCCTCTAGGTCTTTTTCTTCATGGTCTCCATTTCAATGCTACTCTCACTGCTTCGTTCTATCCTCTTCATTATGTGACATACCCATTGTTATCTTTGGCCCTTTATGAAGCTTGTAATTAGTGCTATTTCCAATATATCGTACAGTCTTTGTTATATCTCCTCCGCCAGTTTATCGCTGTTTCAACAATGATAGATCCACATATTTTCATCTATACTTTGTGCTCGAAAGTCCTCAAGTTTCTCTCTGTTTGGTCATCGCTCATGCTTTACAACCACACGTGAGAGTCAATTTTATAATAGCCACATACAATCTTGCTTTAATTTTTTCTAAATAATATTTAAGATATAAAGAATTTTTGGGCTTTGTTTATCCGAATACTTATTTCCTTTGACCAGTCATTATTGTGCTTAACGTTGCTCTCAAACATGTAAAATCTTTTTCATAATTTAAATCATCCAACTGATTGGGGTTCTTCTCACTCTCCATGAGTTCTGTTATCTTAGTTTCACAGTATTTAAAATTTAAAATCTATTTTCTTCGCTGCTTCTTCTAACATTCTGGCCGCATAAAATATGTCTTCAAGCGAATCGCCAAATATATTTTTCGTCAGCAAAACCGTGGAGCTGTATCTTATTCTGACCAATTACTAAAAATAAAAAGGAATAATTAAAAATTAATATTAGCTCACCTACATTTAACATCATATATTTTCTTGTTGGTGCTAATATTAACTTAACACGTGTTAAGGACCCAAAGCACCCCCCCTAGTTGCGCTAATGCAATCCAATATCAATCGCAATCCGAAAAAATGTATAACTTTATATCATCTAATAATAAATGTTAGTCATAAGCCTTATTCCGAGCAGAGGCGGGTTTTATCACTAACCAAGGGAGGCGCTAATGGAGGTTTAAGAATTTAGTTATTTGGTTTTTTAAATCTATATAAAATTTTAAATTAGAGAATATGTTTTTGAGTCCCTCATAAGTAAGTCATTTTTTCACAATAATGATAAATTTTAATTAGTTACATTATTGGTATCAATTTTAATCTGAAACCATTTTAAAATATAGGTAAATACACATAATTAACAACAAAAGTGAACTATTTATTTATAAAAATAATATATAAAATAGGTACCATATTCATCAATGACCATTGACGATATTTTATTATAATTATTAATATATAATAATACTTTGCTTTGTAAAATAGATAGCTTAGTTCCAAAAGGGGGGGGGGGTAATGCCACCCCCTTAAACCCACCCGTGATGCCGAACGCCTATAAAAGTAACGTAACGTGTAGCGTGGCGAGTGACATCGCTTGTAACGTACATTTATCATGTTATTTTGTATCAAAATAATATGTAACCATTAGATTTAGCACCAACTAAACTGATACGCCAGTAACATGACAAATTGCATGTTACATCGGCGTCATTCAAATACAGCATGTTCCATTTTATGACACTAGCGTTTGGAAATGGTTTTAATTTTTGTCATTATATTCATTTTTAAAAGTTTATAAAAATACATTTTTTGGATGGATGGATGAATGATCCAGGTATTAATATATTGTTAGTATAATTTAGGTCAATCCACACTTAACGTTTTTATTTCATTTCCAGTATGGATAAACCCAATATGTATTTTTTTATTATTTGCATTATTATTGAATCACCTTTATTGAATTCACGAATATTAAAACACTTTCGTCATCCGATATCGAAAACATATTGACAATTGAATTGGTACTACGTATAATTATAGATTAAATATATTTTTTATATTATATATATTATTAGTATATTTAATCTATGGTATAACTAACTAGGTAGTTATAAGATATCTTTAATATATAAATATAATATTATAATATTAAAAAAATAAAAATAAAATATTGTCTTTGTTATATTTAAACTATACATATGCGTATATAGGGGGGGATAGTGGGGTACAGAACTCCCCGCCGAAATGTTATAAAAAACTTAAAAATTATTTTAAAAGTTTGTTATATTTTAAAGGTGCTTTATTCTAATTTAGAATATATGTCCAACGTCAAATTGTTTTGGGATATTCTGTAAATGATATGTTGGTAAGTACCTATAGGTATAGGTATACCTACTGTGTCTTGTTAGTAATTCTTAGATAGCAATGGTAATTTAACTCTATCCATAATAGCTCCTCCCGAAAATATTTTCTGTATACGCCACTGATACGCATATATAATAAAACTGTCGAGCCATAATGCTTATTTTGGAAAAGGCTTATTAATAGTTAAATAACAAAAAAAAATTGGTTACTATTCATCATTTTGCCGCGTTTTTGTGTTTATCATTTATTATATTAATTTGTTAACAGTTGATTATATTATGATACGATATTACTGATAATATATCAAAAATGATGAAATATAAGATTTATGTTTTGATTGTATTTTTATAATTTAATAATTAATTTTGTAATTTACATTTAAAATTATTTTTATAAGCGATTATATTAATTTTATGCTGAAGGATGAAATAAATTCTATAATATAAGACCTATTTTAAGTCCAATGTTACAGTTATAATATTTCAAAAGTATTTATAACCTTCATTCAACTGTTTCGTACAATTTTTTTGTTTTTCATTATTCAAGTCAAAATATATTGTTATAATTTAATATTTTATTTAAATTTTATTTTCTGTTTTAATAATAATTATTTTCCGGCTGTTATGCAAAATGTCGATGTTTTCTAGAACCTAAAATTCAAAACAATCCTCAAAGAATATTTTATAGTGCTGAGTTTAATTTTAAAATAAATGCTCTGAATATAGTAAGTTAATTATCTAAACTGTAACTTATTTAAGAATACAGTGTAGTATATACATTTATATATATACATATATTCAATTTAATTTGAATTAATTAAATTCTAGATCGATATATAATGGCTACAAGGTGGAGTAGTGACTACAATATCATTGAGATTAGAGATTTTGATGCTAATAAAATGGCAGTAGATTACACCGGTTCCATAGTATTGTTAGCTGGCCTTAAACAATATGGTATTGTTGATATTCATAAATCTCCAAATATTCTATATCCTAGAATATGTAAGTATGAAATTAATGGGATTGAATGGAATCCAACTTATCATAATCAACACATATGTGCATTAGCTTACAATACCCAATTGCTACTACTTAATTTGAAAAACAATGTTAATTTTGATTCTTCAACAAAATTAAGGTGTCATACACGAGCTATATTAGATATAAATTGGCACTCTACTGATCCAAATATTTTGGCTTCAACGTCTTTGGATTCATTTGTTCATATTTGGGATATTAGAGCAACTGCTAGACCAGCTTTATCACTTTCAACTATTCTTCCAGCATCAAGAGTGCGGTGGAATCATTTAACTAAAAATTTAATAGCTACTGCTCATTGCGGAGATGTGAAAATATGGGACCAAAGAAAAATATCTCATCCTCTTCATTATATAACAGCTCATCAGAATAATATACGTTGTTTAGATTGGAGTTATACTAATGAAAATCAATTTGTTACTTGCAGTCAAGATTGTACTGTGAAGTTTTTTGAAATAAACAATCTTAAAAAGACTGAAAATATTTTAAATACTGTTACACCTGTTTGGAGAGCTAAGTATACGCCATTTGGTGATGGTATATTAATAGTTTTGGTCCCTCTAGAAAAAAGGGTGGATAATAACTTATTATTATGGAATTTAAGTGCAACCAACACTCCTATACATACATTTGTTGGTCATTCAGATACGATATTAGAGTTTCAATGGCTGAAAAATAATGAGGATAAAACTTCTGAACATGAATTGATAACATGGTCAAAAGATCAAACTATGAGATTATGGCATGTTGTTCCATTTCTTCAAGAAATGCCTATGGAATTTAATGAAAGACCATGTACTGATGATTTAGATAACTATTATATTACTCAACACTCTGAAATAAGTAATGTGGCTAACGATGCACCCAATGATACCGATATGAGTTTTGAAAATGAGACCCAAGATTGTAATTTAAGTATATCTTCATGTAATGATTCTTATAATAGTGAAGATAGTGAAGAACAACCTACTTTAAATTTACATCAAGAATTTCTTTCATTAAATGTTGGTTCAGAAGTTTTCATAGAACAAAAAGATCCAGATCGACGTATATTAATAGCGTTAGTAAAAATAAACAATAATTCATTATCTGTTCATATGACATTTCCATTGGGTTATCCTGAAAATGTTGAACCACAATTTCAAATAACCAAGTGTACTTATGATGCTGGTATGAAAAATAAAATTCATAAGGTATTATATGATGCAGCTGTAAAACAAGTCTCTAAGAATTTAACTTGTGTACAGTATTGTCTTCGTGAACTTGTTGTATCTCTGAGAAAAACTCGTATATCTTTTTCAGAATCTCAATTCACTGAAGATGACAAAAAAACATATTCAATATATTCTCAGTCACCATCCCATTATGAACGTACCAGTACTTACATGTCTTGCCAAGATTCTTTTAATATGTTACAACATAAGACTATGGGATTAAAGTTCTGTAATAATGGTGCATTGTTATGGTTTAATACTCCACCGAGAAGAAAAACAGATTTTTTTCCATCAATATCATTACAAAAAATTGATAACGCCAATAATACTCCACTACAAAAACTTCAACCTAATTGGTTCAGCAATAAACATTCTCCAACCGATGGTAGTAATCAGAGCTTTAAAAGTAATCGAGTAGACAACCATTCAGACAAACCTATAATTTCAATTTATGATGTATCATGTTTATTCCCAATTAATAAAGATTTAGCATCAAAATATGAACTGGACATAACAAATGTTTTCAGTACTTGTTTAAAAAATGCTTGGATTACAAATGGAATTAAAAGAAAGGATTTAGTTCAAACTTGGACACTAGCAGCATATGCCTGTAATATAAACTGCAATGTAAAAAAAAAAGTTACGTCTTCCATTGACAAAATTAATGAGTGGAAAAACCATCCGTTTACAATGCATATGATTGATTCCTTAATTTCACATTATGCAGGCCATTCTGATTTTCAAACTGCTGCTTTACTATGTTGTGTATTTGATCCGAATCCTGTTTTTAAAAATATTGAACAAGACAGAACCCCTACACCTGTCCACACCCGTTCAAATAGTCTCTTCGAAGGTTTTAGCTTTTCTAGGGGACAAGAGGACTCAAATGAATGTTTTGAAGTTTGTGATCAAGGTTTATTGTTGGATAATTCCAGTTCTAAAAAAGATGTTTACTATGATGAATATAAAAAAACATACATGGATGTATTAGATAATTTAGGTTTATTAGATCAGCAAGCCAGTGTTAAAAAGTTTTTAAAACATCAAACTCAAAAAAGTAGTGCATTTTATTTCAGATTTATTGTTGATTGCACAAAATGTAATGGCTCTGTAAAAGATGGATACTGCCTTCAGTGTCTACGGTTTAGTCTCAAATGTTCATTATGTAATTCTACTGTAAGAGGTGCATCTCATGTTTGTTTAAAATGTGGGCATGGTGGTCATGCTAATCATTTAATCGAATGGTTTAGTAAAGAAACTTTATGTGCTGTAAATTGTGGATGTTGTTGCCTTTTTGAAACTATGTCAATACTTCATATCAAACGATATGATTCTAAAGAAGATTGAAAATAATGTTTTATATTTAAAAATTAAATTTATCTGTTTAAACCTTTTTATGACAGTGACCATTTAAGTTCCTTTTTAATCTTATAAAGAAGATAGAACCAAAAATGCCTCTTAATTTTTTTTGTTTTAATTTTGTAATTTTATAAAAAAATTAATGTGGTTATGTTTCTATACTTAAAATAAAAGTAGAACATTTTGTTTTTATAAATGTTGAAATAAAATAAATATATATTTATTTTTAATATATATATATATATCTATTTTTTTGTTAAGTACCTACAGATGTTGATAATAATTTATATTTTATGTTCTATAAAAATTTTCCAATTTCATTTATAGTTTATTGGTATTTTTACTTATTGATTGGTGGACCATTTAATTTTAGATTCACATTGTATTTGTATTACCATGATATGCTTTTTTTGTGTCATTGTACTCAATGGTGCAGAGGAATTGCTCAGAACATCACCAACTAAAGAATAAAAGATAAGAAGATGGGAAATGGATTGTAGTTATTATTTTTGGGAGTGTCATACTACTAATTTCCCAGTAGTTTTCTAAACAACTGCAAAAAATTAACAAAAAGTTGCAAAAAAAAAAATGGTAAAATATAGGATATACCTACCTAATAGTTTTAGACAATATTGATTTTTTTTTTTTCATTGTAACCTTATAAATAATATTCCTAGAGACTTGAAGTTTTCAATGAATGTTTATATTACCGTTTGCTATTGATGGTATGATTCCAAAAGATTTTTTTTGAAAAAATAATTTACATACATGAAAATGTATGTTTTATTAGCTTTTTTTTTGAAAATATCTATAAAATAATTTCGGTTTAACTAAAAGTCTTGAAAATTTAAAATTAAGTTCCTCATATATATTTATTACTGATTAAAGAAAAAATAAATTGAGTTTAATTTCAAAAAAAGTCTTTGAAATGGGGTTTTATAGGCGTATGTTAAAAATTGCATGGAAAAATCGAGTTATTAACCAAAGGGTACTGGAAAGAATGGGCAAAGAGAAGGAACTATTAATTAGAATAAAAGCTCGGAAGCTTGAATACATTGGACACATTATCAATAATCAACGATACAATATAATCCAGCTTATATTACAAGGAAGTATAGAAGTAAAAAGCAGTGTCGGAAGAAGAGGAAGAAGACCAAGAATATTTTGGATGAAGAATTTCCGTGACTGGCACCAATGGGGTATTTACGGGGGTGTCCAGGGGTACTGGACCCCCCAGAACCTCCAAAAAATAAAAAATGAACAACAATTCTTACATATTTGCAGAATTGGGTATGTTAAACATTCACAGGGAAGTTAAAATTACTGTTGATGAAGTGATAGAAGAGTTGGCCAAAGAATCGAGACAACTGGAATTTATTTTATAACATTACTTTATTATATATAATGCTAAATACAATATATAGGTACATATATATAATATTACATAAGACTATACGATTATTACATTATATATTTAGTTCGACTTCCTCCAAAAACTGCATAAGGACGTAACTATTATAATATAATATAGTTTATATTAATTATGTATAAACTGTGGACCCCCCCCAGAAAAAATTGAAAATACGCCACTAACTGGTACAATGCAACATCAATAGATTTATTTCGGGTATCACTTGATAGGAATTACATTGCCAATATCATATATAACATCCGGAACGTATAGGAACTCATAGAAGGAAAAGATATAAAAATATAATACATTTACAAATTTAAAATTATCAAACATTTGTTGGTTGGTGAATATTGTGTTTGGATCACGTTAAAGTATATTTCCATATAAAAATTATTTTTAGAATAATTTTAGGAATATTTTTATTGAAGGTCTTATTATCGACAGACGATACTTAAACTATTATTTATTTGTCAAACATTGGGAAATAAATTACATAACGTAGTTGGTAATTAGAACCTAACCATAAAAAAATATATGTGATATAAAATGTTATAAAAAAAATTTAATTATAAATTTGCCAAAAACAAATCATTATGTGGATAAAGTAAAAAAAAACATTGTAATGAGTTTAAATATAATAATGATATGATATGGTATATAAATTTGATATATTTAATATTTTTTAAAAAAAGAATATGTGTTCTAATCTAAATAATTATGTACATTTATTCGTGTTGTTAGTAATTTGAATTCAAATTAAACAAAGCGATTTGAAATACTGGGGACTAAACGTCCTATGGATAAATAACACCAAATATTCTATCTTAATAATTAACAGGAGCGAAACGTCTTTTTACCGTTCGACTGACTCGAACTGATCCTAGAGGGGAAGCAAATAAGCAAAAATAGGGATTATGTGGCTCATGAAATAGTTATTTAAAATAGAAAATAATAAAAATATAATATTATATATAAAACTATAAATTAAATCAGAATCGACTATTTTAAATGAACTATGGGAGTTGAATCAGTGACTCAGTTCAACCAACTTGTCAAATTCAATTCACGAAACAGTAATCATAAACTGATACACGACTCTCGACAACATGTCGGCTCTCAAGTGTAGTTGATAGACACAGATCTAAGTACCTATATTGAATATACCAAATACTATCTACGTACTGTCATATAATATGGTACTATAAATCCGGGTTCACACTACACGGTGACGTGTATTTTACCAGACTGTGTGCTTTGAAAATGTGTGATACCAATATATATCTTATGGTGATGCTATCAAATTTTGATTACGTATTTTCGCAGTTATTTATTAGATATGAAATATCTTCATAAGTTTCAATAAATAATAACTGATGAATATTAAATTATATTGTAGACAGTATAAATTAAAATAATTTTAAGAACTCGGAACTTAATGCACTTAAAATGTACTAAATATGCATGCACTTATGCGCTTAAAAAAGTACAAATATGCTTAAAAAATATGCACTTAATTTTTTTTAACACAAAAATGTTTATAAATAAAGATTTTTTTTAAATAAAAAAAATTAATATTTACTCGTAAATAACAGTACAAATGTTAATATATTATATTAAGCTAAACATAATTTCTAGATATAAATATATAAGATAAAATAAAATAAATAGTTTGAAATTTAAAATTTTCTTTTAAAATGTTTCCATTAGGTTTTTCATAGTGTCATGAAAATAATTTCAAGGTTACTTTGCTAATAAATTGAATAGCCCAATAAAATCATGCAAATGCAACACCTTCCGAGCCCTTTGTTACTATGAATAATGTTATCATAGAATATTAAATTATTACTATTAAAATCTGTAACTACACGTTCAAAAGTTGGATAAAATCAACTTGACGGTATATTATGGTTAGTGAGGTAACTTGTAATTTATTATACGGTATACTTTGATGCAGTGGCGTTCTCAGGAACTTTCAATGGGGGGGGGGCTCTGAAAATTTACTAGAATACAAAAATGGGGGGGCTCTGCCCCCCCCTTGGTCATACAAATTTTGTACTGTTTTAAAAAACCACATTATCACAAATTGTCACCAAATTGTTAAATTGATAGCGCGGTCGTGTCATAGAACATGTTCTATGGTCGTGCTCCAATCCAACTTGATAACCGTGATACTGGTAACTAATGACGTATAAACTACTAAATTATAATCAATAAAATCAATAATCAATTATTATTAAACTATTGGAATAATTTAAAAATAATATAATATAATAATTAAAAAATACCGTCAATGGGGGGGGGGGGTTCAAACCCCATGAACCCCTCCCGTGGATACACCACTGCCTTGATGTAACAATATGGTTCAGCCAATCAGAAATAATTATTTTAGAAGACACGACGTGACACGGTGTGGTGTGAACCCGGCTTAATGCCGTCGTTAGTCTCGCTATGGTAGAAATGACCGCAATTTTCTTACACCGTTAATAGAGCATTTACATTTATACTTCAATTATTGATACTCATATAACACGAGTCAATAATATACAATCGATAACATTTTTAAAAGGTTAATACTGTCTGTCGATGATTGAAATATAAAACGTAAATGTTTTATTTAATACCCAAAAAAAAAGTGCGGTCATTTCGAATATAGCGCGACTAATGCCGGGTTTAACCATAGGCGTATAATATATATTATATTCCGTGTGTTCCGAAAATCATCAACTAATCTAGCGGTTTCTCCAGTGGATTGATTGGAGTTTGGAGACACTTTTTTTGGAGCATTGCGTTGTAACAAGTTAGTTAATACGTTCAACCGCCATCAACCGCTATGGTGTTAACAAATTATCAATTATATCCAAGCAAGGTTGTCGATTGTTATGAATTAACTAATAAAATACAAAATATAATCGAATAAAATATTAATTGAAAATTGTAAATTAGGTCTTCAAAACATATCTCATCTCATTGCATATTTTTTTAAATCATCTTTAAGAAATGAATACATGTTTAAATAAGAAAACAATGTTCTTGTTAAATCCAACTTAATACTAAAGCCCGTATTACTAACTTCATGTTAGTTACGAGTTTGTACAATGACTTAGACTTAAGTCATTTTAGACTTAACAGGAATTCAGTCGAGGTAAACATTTTTAATATTAAAATAATAATTCTTTTTTTGTTATTATTTTCTTTATTATTTAAATATATTTATATTTCTTTATTATTAATTTTTCTTTTCCTTATTAACTCCCATATTTTCACTTTCCATTATAATCACAGAATATAATAATGTTATAACACAGTCGACTGTCAAGTGCTTCAGTGCTCGTCACTAGATAGCAAAAAAATGTGAAATACTGAAATGTCTTGCAAATCACATAAATGATATATAATTAGAATTTGGCGCGTAGTTTTTATCAAATCCATTTGGATCTTCGTTTGTCCAACCGGATAATTACGTATTCCTGATAAAACAATTCGCTTAGTTACCTCCCCTCCACCGGATTGAAGAAACGCTGAATTTAGGAACACTCAATTCTAACGGCTGACCAATCTGCTGAGTTTCGAAACAGACGGATTATAGTTTACGACTATACACAATACATCAAACACAGCATGGATCACAGTAGTCGTTATTATCATTGAAATTAATTTTATCCGAATTGTTATCACACAGTTCGTTTCATACACTGCTAAATATCAAATTATTTTTTATGTTTTTATTTATTTTTAGTTTTTTTATGCATCAGTGGCTGTACTTTTATATAATAATTTAGACGTTTATATTATCTGTAGCCGTGTCACGGATCAAGGTGGATAGAACATCTTTTCACTCAAACATGTCTGCGAAATTGCAACTATAATCTGTTTTATCATTTTTAATGTTATCAAGGGCCAAGTCCATGATTAAGAGTAGACAGATGAAAATTTTAATCGATGATAATGAAATTGTTAAAAAAATAAAGAATTAAAAATTATGCTTTTGAGTTACATCTAATTTTTTTGCTTTTGTAATTGAATTTTATATATAATTTATAAAGTATGTTTAAAAACATTGGTCGAAGTAACGTACTATTCGTATGCAAACGCTCATTTGTCAGGTAATACATTATAATAGATTTTGGTATTGTGAACTATTTTTAATTTTCATTTGTACATTAAAATTTGGAAACTTTAACTATTAGATTGATAGAAGTGGGTCAATTGAATCTACCAAAGTCCATAGAGAAGTATGAAACCGGTCAGTTGTTTTTTCACCGGATATTTGGATACAGAGGAGTAATATTATTTCCATGGTTAGCTAGAGTATATGACCGAGATATTATCAATAAAACAGAAAAGTAAGAATTGTAATAAATAAATATTATATGATTTGATAAAAAACTTTTTCTTGTACCAAATTTATTTACCTATAGTTACAGGTAAAAACATTTTACAACTTGTTAAAATTATTTTAACCAAAGTTAGTAACTTTTTTTTAAATTATTTTAGTGCTGTAGGTAAGGATGTCAAAGGGAAAACACATACATTTTATCAAACTTTGATTGATGAAAGAGACTGTCCGTTCATTGTAATTATATTTAAAATGCTTTAATCGAAATTCAAATAAATGATAACTTATTTTGCCCCATATTACAGAGAGCACAAACAGAAGCAGTTACTTTTTTAGGTAATCAAGATACTAGCCGTAGTTTATACGCAATACCTGGTCTAGATTATGTGGCCCAAGAAGACATACTTCCATATACTGCGACTGAAAAACAACCTTTACAGCATGAGCTTTTTGATAAATTTCTAATGTATTATCCAAATAAGGGTAAATTAATAAATTAATACTTATTTGAATTGTATTAATTTTTAGTGCTGTCATGGAATATTTGTCCTAAGAATATTAAGTTATTTTAAGTATTAAACATTAAATTATTCTTTCAGTTAATATTCTAATATGTATTAATTTATGAGTATTAACTATTTAATAATTTTTAATTTTAATTAATTTTTTTTATTATTTTAATATATATGTAAACTTTTATGATTACTTATTATTTCATTATCTAATTTCATTGTAGATCCACCTTTTGGTGCACAAGAAACATTGAGATCATGGCAAAAAAAAAAATCACCCCTGGTTAGAATTGTCAGATGTTCATAAAGAAACTACTGAAAACATTAGGGTTACAGTAATACCATTTTATATGGGATATAGAGAATCACAAACAAATTCTGTCTATTGGGTAAATTATACCTATTTTTACAAAACTTGTTTATTAAAATTATTTGTTTATTATATTTTTTTCTTAGTGGAGATATTGTATACGATTAGAAAATTTGGGCGAACAAAGTGTTCAACTGAGAGAACGTCATTGGAGAATATTTAGTTTATCTGGAACCTTAGAAACTGTTCGTGGAAGAGGAGTGGTAGGTCAAGAACCTGTACTTTCAAAAAAATCACCAGCTTTTCAGTACAGCAGTCATGTGAGCTTACAAGCTCCTAGTGGACATATGTGGTTAGTTTTTAAAATTATTTATACTATATTCTTATTTTTTTTAAAAAAAAAATATACAATTGTTATAGTATTAATTCAAACATAAGCTATAAAATTAAAAAATCATTACTGTTCTTGCTATAAAGTATAACTTAATATATTACTTAGTTTTCATGGACTAACATTTTTTTTTTAGTATAGTAATCTTTTTATTTGTCATTTGGTGGAGCCATATTACTGAGAGTCCAAAATAATCTAAATGAGTTAAAAAATGTCTGTAGAATAGTATATGGATGAGTTAATTTTTTTAAATCAATTATTTGATTATCAAAATTAATTTCAATCTCAATACTACATAGTTAACCAAATTTTTTTTCAAAATCCTTAACATTATTATGTTTTCTTACCACTGATATTGTTTTGCATTAATAATAATCATTTATAGTCAAATTAGCAAGACCTATTAAAATCATTTAATACATATCTTGCTATGTGAGGCCATCTCCAGAGGAGGCAAGGGGACCATTCTGTCCCAAGCCCCAGTTTAGGAAAATTTAAAAGTGGACCCTTAATGTCCAGATTAGAAAGAATTCTGCCTTACTCATTTGATATTATTAATATTAATATATTATTTTTAAACAAATTTTCTTTATGAAGTATTAAACTAAATTAGATTAAATTAACTTAAATTTATATTTAAGCGCCATTATACGGGCTACTATTTCAATTATTTTAATTTCTAAATATTTATAACTTTATTATGCTTATTGTTGGAGTGTAAAGAATGACATAATTTTATCCAAATGTATGTAAAATTTTGCTATTGCAATTATTGACGCAACAACTATTAATTACCATTAACAACAGACCTGTTGCTATTATATCTTAATATTTTTCTTGGATCATTGTTGTTTTAATTCTAAAAATGTAAGGATAAAATCTTTGAAATAAGAAACTTACTGTGTGTACTATAATATATTTTAGTAAAACTAGAAGTGTAATTTATTCTGTTACTTATAGGGGAACATTTCGAATGGAACGTGAAGATGGACATTTATTCGATTGTCGTATACCACCATTTTCTTTAGAGAGCAAGCCAGATGATAAGGTTACATTTAATACTGTATAAAAACAATATTTAATGATTATAGATTATTTATTTATTAAAATTAGTTTTGTTTAAAAATCCTCAATATCAGTTTCTAGACCGTTAAATGTTGGGTGATCCATTCCTAAGCAACTGGTGACTGACTCATCTTCACCATGTGGACAATCGTCCTGGAGATCGCATACCCATTGTCGAGGTATACAACTACGTGCATTATATGTATTATAGTTATTCAAACACTAAAAAAAATAAATTTATAATTTGTAAATATTATTTGTTGGCAAATATATTTTTTCATTACTCTGAATTCTGTAAACTGATCACAGTGTGAACTCCAGTTGTCGCATATACGTTCATCAGATCCATCTGAACAATCTTTAATACCATCACATACTGCACGGAGAGATACACACCCTGTTCCTTTCCAACATTTAAAATTATTTTTATTTAAACATGTTTGGTCTTCTCGAGTATTGTAGTCGCCAATAGAAGGTCTTAGTCCACCATATGTTCGATCACAATTGAACTCATTCTCATCCCACCTGTTGTGTATAATTGATATCAATGATCAGTACAAATTTTTTTATAAAATTGTTATTATTTTCTTTACTTACTCATCGTCACAGTCTACTCGTCCATCACATAACCAAGAATTTGGTAAACAAACTGACATTCTCCGCGATCGACATCGAAATTCATACTTTTTACATGTACCACGATTATAATACCAGTTATCATTATTGTTATATAAATTGCTAGTACCTTCAGTATTTTCCCCATTATTTGTACCTGAATTGTAACAGTTGTATTCATCATCCCCTTCTATAATATTAAAAAAAAAAATATATATTTATATATATAGTTTCCATGTTAATATACTATAATGATTTATATGGAACAATTCTTTTGATTTCTTTACCAAGGCAATCTTTTTGGTTATCACATAACCAGCCTAGAGGTATACAAACTTCAGAATTTCGACATGGATATCCATTGTAAACCATTCCATCTGTATAGCATTTTACTGTATTTTTGAGTATATCTAGAAAAAAAACAAAATTATTAAAATATTTTGATAAATAAACAATCAGTTCTATAGAACGTTCACATTTAATATTCATAATTGTATAAACTGAGGTAAAATTAAACTTTTTTTTAAATTAACTCTAGAATGTGGCATTTTTGTTATAAGAGTTTTAACTACTTCAGGCCACATATCATTGCAACTTAGTAAAATAATATACATATTTTAATATCTTAATATAAAGAATGCACTTTCGATTCTCACAATATAATAATATTATGTAATTTTTAATTTTTGTTAATATTGTATTGGTTTTAGTCTAGCCTAGTTGCCTAGAATTTTTTTCTATAACTGAAAAATCATCCATCAGTTTTATTTTGTTAAACATCCATTGGTTGTATATTTAATGTTTTATAATATATATTATATATTATAATATATATTTATAATATATATTATATATTATATATTAATAATATTAATATATAAATATATTAATGCTATTTTACTTAACTTGGTTAATCTATTAAATATGTCTTAAATAAATATATATATATATTTTTATATTTGTACATAAGGTAAAACGGTATAGTAATATTATAATTAATAGCTAATACATTTGTTATTAAGTCATTTTCATTCTTTTTATATCAATTATTAATTATATTACAAATTATATTAGTATTATAAATGTATTTACTGGAGGAATTTGAAATACTATTCGCTTAAAACTAAACCATATATTTGGTGAGATTATATTTCTAAAATTTAATTTCATCAGATCAAAAAATAATTTTTAAATACTGTTGTAGACTCTATTTTTTTTTATTTATTTTTTTTTTTTATTTAAAAATAAAGGGACATAATTTATTATATTTATCGAAATGTTTTTTTTTTTTTTTTTTTTTTTTTTTTGATAAGTTTTCATATCTTTTAATTAACTGTGAAACAAAGACTATTGTCTACTGAAAAAATGCTTTAGTCATGTTTTCTCGAATATTTTCAATGCACATAATAAAGTTCATTAACAACTAATAATACGATTTTGTGATTTAACGATTATTATCAACTGCTTCAATTATATGTGTTTTCTACACAATCAGTTTTCTATTATGCCTTATTTATGCTTTTAATATATATTTTTGTTTGATTTTAAAACTATTGTAATGATTTTACATACGTAAATACCAACACCATTGTGGCATGGTACTGTAGCGTCGACTTGTATTTTATTTAGTGGGGCAAAGTATAAACATTTGTTAATACCACCACCTAAAAAGTTAGAACAAAATACTGACAGGTTACATAATTGAATGATTATATTGTAAAATTAACCATGATAAAGTCGCTCGCAATTTATCATTCCAATTTTATCTATTATAGATAAGTAATATTCAGCAGTGGCGTATCCAGGGGGTATGGGGTTATAACCGACATCCCGCACTATAAGGTCTATTTTAGAATAAAATTGTATTTATTGTTAAATGTGCCGCTTAAAATAGCACATAATAATAATAATATAAATTATGATCGAGTAAAATGCCTCATATTTTATCATAAAGCAATAATCATGTAGACTGAAAATGATAATTATAAATTAGGTATTAATTATTACCTATTTACCTTACTTATTGCTTATCTACTTAATATTGGTTTTAGAAAAAAAAACACTTAATATCAATTTGAAACGTATATAAATATAGTTTTAATTATTTAAATATTAAATACGTAATTAAAATTAAAGAAATGTAAAACAAAAAACAGTTTATTTCATTTTTAAACTACTGTCATCAAAAAAAAGATGTTTT
This sequence comes from Sipha flava, assembly GCF_003268045.1. Classification (NCBI taxonomy): domain Eukaryota; kingdom Metazoa; phylum Arthropoda; class Insecta; order Hemiptera; family Aphididae; genus Sipha; species Sipha flava. The sequence continues at coordinate 1,029,932 of NW_020271714.1, forward strand.
AAAAATGATTCACTGGGCTATTGGTAATTTAAGTAACTATCTTAAGATGTTTAAAATATGTATCTGCATGCTGTATAATCACTTTTAAACACTGACTATCGAGAGGCGTTTAGTTTCATCATGTGTGCGAAATAGATATAAATGTCAATGTACGTCTTTATACTTGATATGGTATAAAGACATGCATTAATAGACGAATTGCTCTATTGCATTATAGCATCCTACCATCTATAGATCGACCGTCACTTAATTTGTACATTCCTAAGATTTAGTAACTAGAGTGTGAATGTATCCACCCAACCTACCACACAGACAACCACCACCATTGTTAAATGAATGGGCAAACTGCCCCATAAAAGTACGTGTTCGGTGCCCCTGGCATAGTCCATAAATGACACATCTCAAAGACAAAAAAATTATTCGTTATTAATTATATCAAAAATTTATTTTAGCGTTATAAATTAATTTATTATTAAGACAATAATGTTAATAGCAGGGGCGAACGCAGGAAAATTTCGGCGGGAAGAGAGGGGTTGAAGAAATTTAAAATGTAAAATGTCAATAAATAGCATTATATAATATAAATAATTTAAATAATTTATACATTTTATTTGTAAGCCAGGCCATCATACATAATTATCGATACCGATTAAACTTCATCAGATATTTTTTGTTTTGTTGTTTTATATTTAAAAATTATTATTAAACTATTACGAAATAATAAAAATTAAAATTAATAATATTAATAATTCAATGTTTAAAAAATCAGTTAAAGGCGGAGCTGAAAAGTACCGCATAAAACGTGCTATTGAATTACTTAGTTGTGGAAATGATAAAAATCAACGAAAGCTTAACTTTTTAAAAATAAAGATAAGATGTTGGCTGTTTTTTTTATATATTATTAAATACTAATTTGATTATGTACCTTAACTTAAATTCTGAGTGTTTCTTATACTTCAGCTTTACTTAGAAGTCACAATCGTTTTACTAAAGAAATAATTATGTTATAATTAGGCTTAGGGACTTATAGCTCTAAAAAATACACAAATATGCATGCAAATATGCTACTAAAATCATTATAATATGCATTTATATGCATTAAAAAAAAAAAAAATTACCACGTAGTTCACAAAATAAAACGTGTCCATCGGATGTATGCAGTGGCGTAGCCAGGATTTTTAAATGGGGGGGAGGCTAACCACTTTTTTTGGATAAGTAAGGTAAGAGAGGATATGAGAATTCACCCTTAACCCCCCACCATCTACCACCAAGTTTCTAAATGCAATTCAAGCATTTTAGTATAGTTTTAAAAATATTTATTAATTTATAATTTATAATAATAATAATAATTTTAGTTTCAGTGTTCAGTCACTTGCTCCACTCTGACAGCTGCATTCTCTTAGGCGAATTTCTGGCAAATTCAGTTATTTTTTCACTTTCATGGAATTGCTCTTTTTTATTTATATTAGCCATAGCTAACCCATTCAGTCTGTTTTCCGACATGGTGCTTCTTAAAAAAATTTTTAAGCGATTAAGTGCTGAAAACGTTCTTTCCGGAGTGAAAGAGGTAACTAGTAACGTGGCGAATAATTGTAAAAGTATTTTAATGTTAGGTCGAAGATTGGTGCGATGAGAGGGTGAATCAAGAGCAGAATTCGGTTTTGAAATAGTATTTTGACTCCATTGTTGCCTCCATATGAACAGGTCAGCCCTGATTGTAAATGAGGTATCATCATGGAGATCTTGGACATATATTTTAGCAGCTTTTATAATATTTTTATCGTCATACATATTTAAATTGGCCGGAATAAGTCCTTCAAGTGGCATAACATCAATAAGCCTTTGATTAAAACGAGCATCCATTGATTCTATTAAATAGTCAAGATACATTATACATATAAACACGGCCCATGGGGGAGGCTATAGCCCCCTTAGCCCCTCCCCCTTGGCTACGCCACTGGATGTATGTATGTAAATGTATGTTTAAACTCCAAAACAAAACTTTTTAGTCGGCTACTCGTAGACTGTTGTACTTTCGGCATTACACAATGTTACATAATATATACGTACGAGGTTTTAAGTATGATTCGACGTTGTGTGTTTACGAGACGCAAAAACAATCACGGATAATAATCGACTGAACTGAACACTAAACAAATAATCTATTCTATATCGACTATTATCTTTATCGATCTCTGGTTGATATCCAGCGGGTTATACGGTCGATATTGGTTTATAGTATTATTTATACTTACATAAAAATTATAACGAGATATGAGAGATAGTTTGCAAATAACCTATTACTGGAAGTACCTCTTAGTACATTTTTTTTTCGATCAGTTGAAATATGTATATATGTTATTTGTATCTATAGTTTTTAAATTTAAATAATAAAATTTGAAAAATTTGTCAAAATATGCAAAATAGGCATAACAATTTTAAAATATGCACTTTCTTGCAAAGTCTATCAAATATGCAAAAATATGCACATTCAAATTTTAGATCTGATATCATGACACTGAGAAACGAATTTATTTCGCATTCTGCTATATTTAAAAATAATTTAAAAAAGTATGTAAATGCTAGAAGTCCCTAAGCCTAATTATACATCTATCCCTCTTCACACAATATACCCAAAAGGTGCCTCTGCCTGGTAAAGGAAGCTGAATGTTTTTTTTTGAGATAATTTACTAAACTATGCCTTGGTACAGGTACAGGTTTATACAATAAGCAACTTTCAATTTATGTTGTATCATTTTATTCGTACACTTTAGGTACACTTGTTCCAGAAAAAAAATATTTTACTATCAAAAGTGCAAGTATAAAACTTATTTATATTTTTAACACAACATTTTCTTTAGAACCATTCAAACAGTAATATAAATGAAATAGTTAAAGAACCATTGATTTATATGTAGTTGAACATTTCAATAATGATCAAGAAATGAGTTTACCTATATTTTTACATAATTCAATTATAGATAATTTAATTAAAATTAGTTACATAGGTGCATACCTATATACTTTACATATTATTATTAAATAATTTTAATTGTTAAATGTACCTATATAATACCTATTTATTTATATACTGAAAAAATTGTTTAGGAAAATATTTGTGATAATATTTGAAACGCAATCCCACTTGTTGAAAGTAGTGTGCTTACTAACGTTAATGAATTTAAAAGTAATGAACAACCTGTGGGTTCTTAAATCATAATAAATGTACTTATATAGTACCTATTTATTTATAAACTGAAAAAAATATTTAGGAAATTAGTTATGCCTATATTTGAAACTCAATCCCATTTGTTGAAAAAATTAAATTCTAATAATTTAGTTACCTACATTATATTTTGAAATAAATTATTGAAAAATTTTAATTTAATAATTTCTTAGTATTACATTTTTTAAACTCTAACATGGAAATTTGTTTGTCAATCCTTGCAAAACGAGCAGAAAGTAAGAAGTTTTTGAATAATGAAATTCAGACATAGTTTTGTAAAAATAACATAGTTTTAGTCTTGTGCTCGAATGTATAAAGTATATTTATGTTATTCTATTTGCACCACAGTGCAACATTGCCTCTAGAAATATCTGAATATATTCTTTTGATGAAATATAAAAAATAAGAAAAAAATTCTATAACTTAATGAATTTAATGAATTTTAGAAATTGTTAAAATAAAAACTAAATAGGTACAGAGATAAAATAAAAAAAAAAAAAAATGAAAATTTTCATCAGATGAACAGTAATTGTATAAAAAAATGTTGGGCCGGTCGTATCTTTCTCCGCCTGGACCAAATTACTCTCAGTCCGCCCCTGGCAAGCCTCATGGGAAACTTATAAGAATAATAGATATTATATATAAATATATATTTTATTTAAATAATAAAACAGCATTTTGGGGTGAAAAATTAGTTAACCTAAATATTGATTTAGTAATTTGAAACAAATTAATGCGTTATGGCGTTATTACTGTTCAATTCGGTACTCCTATACCGACATGTTACCATTAAAATATATTAAAGTACAATACATTCTAAAATCAATGGTCTTACGCATTGTCGGCTTATAAATTGTTGACGTATTTCCCGTCTAACTCCATTCGTCCCAAACTTTTCGATCGTGTACAGAGTCGCGCAACTATTAATTTTTGTTCTGAAGATGTGAGGGAAAAGCGTGTGGTATTGTTGTTAATGTGTACGGGTTTTTTGCGCCAAAGGATCAACTAGAAAATGAAAACATCTGTTCGGAGAACTTTTCGACCAGCGGCAATCGAAACGGTCGCGTGAAATACTTGAACAAAAAGAGATTCGAGGGTGGGCGGCCAGTAGCGACCGTGAAAGTCCGCGACAAGACGTCTCCGAAAATTATTGTACACGAGCGGCGAAAGCTTACCGTACGAGTCGCGGTGCACCAACTTGGCGTCGATCTGAAACGAAGTGGCCGCGGCGTCCGTGATGTCCGGCGGGCTCGGATCGGCGACGATGCTGCCGTGGCCGCCACTGCGTTCGTCCATCAGCATGTCGGTCAGGTTGGCCGTGCCCCGGGGATAGAGGCCGCCGGTGTATATGAACACGGTGTTCTCGGTGCGGTTGCCGTTGGCTGCACGGCGCAACTTGACGGCCAACATCTGATCGGGCGGTAGGTCGGCCAACACGAGGCTGCTGACCGGGAACGGGAGCGAGTACCTGGCGTACGGGAACGCCGAGTACCGCGGGACCGCCGCCCCGGTACCGGCTGCCTTCGCGTCCCACAGCACGCCACCGCCGTTGGCCGCGGGCCGCCTGTACAACTGAAACACGTCGACGGTGACGGGGCTGCCGTCGGCCGCGGTGGCCGGCCGCAGTCCGCGCAACGTGACCGACACGTGTTCCTCGGTGACGGTCCGGTGCGGTTGCTGACGCGACGGTTGCGCGCCGAACCGCCGTTCCATCGACTCCTTGACGGCCAGTATGGTGTCCAAGTCGCGTTCCGGCACCACGAACGGCGTGGCGATCTCGAACCGCTGGCCGCCCTTGCATCCGAACCGGGCCACCTGGTCGCCGTCCGCGAGCCGCGCGAACGTGCCCTCGTACACGCGGTCCGCGGCCAGGTCGCCGGCCACCATGTAATCGCGGCCGGCGCCGAGTTTCTTCCGCGCGGACGCCACCGACTTGAACATCACGTTCTGCCGCTTGTCCGCGCCGTTCCGGTACAAGCACACGCCCGACAGGCCCTGGCCCTCGGGCAGTCCCAACCGCACGGCCACGTTGTCCACGGTGACCGTCGCCGCGGTCACGACGGCCATCACCGCTGCCGTCATCATCATCATCATTATCACCAACGCCGCTGCCGCCGTCATCGTCATCATCGCCCGGGTTAGCTGCTGCTGCTGCGGTGGACGAGTAAAAGAGCACTCGCGAGCGTTGCGGAACACAACAGCGTCCGCTGGCCTCGGCCGCGGTATATATAGCAGAAGACGACGACGCCTCCCGTGTGCTCGTATAATGATCGTCACCAAATCCCATTGTCATCGACCGAACAAGGTCGTGAGCGCATACGTTGGCGACGATCACGAAAATATACCGGCCGAGAACAGAATCGAACGGAAAAAAAAAATAATAATAACAAACTCATCTAACGCGTCCGAGTCTTTTGACCCGTCTCCGCATTGTCTTCTCCGACTTAACCGCCCGTGGATATCCGAGCGCGTACATCATCACCGTAATAATAATCATGATGATGATGATGATGATAATCGTTTATACACGCGCACATTCTATACACCGGTACGTTTTTCTTTTCTCTTGCCGCTGTTCAAACATCCAAAATATACAAAAGATTAGTGAGTTTTCCGGCCACAAAGTTTTTTTTCGCGTAAACGATTTCCGTTTTTTTATGTGCGCGCGGAAAAAAAATTTGATGAACGCGAAAGAAACACTTCTGTCCGACATGTTACACGAGAAAAACTTAATTTCGCATAAAAAAAAAAAAAAGCGAACAATACCTCTACGTTTGTAATATTGACAATTTTTTGCCTTATCCATTTAGATTGTGCACACGCGTTACGTGTGTTAAGCGCGATTATCGGACATCGTATGTACACGTTATAACATCTATACAGACCCGCAGTTATGATATTCTTCAAAGTAAAAAAAACTATCATCTCTTCATGACTCACCATGAACGTCTCACTAGTCATCGAAGACGCAATTTCAATGAAAATACCGAGGCCTGTTGAAACCCCTCTATATTTTTCATGATCCTCAATGTTTTATAGATATCTGTAACCCATGCAATTCAATAATTACTGAAATATTTAGCGAATATTTAAATATTTCTAAATTTAAATTGTTCGTTTAGATTCCATATTTTATATTTATATTTATTTCTGTGAACACTTTATCGAATAGAAATACCGATCCAATAGTTTCATCCGTGTTATCAATTATCAGCATATGTACCAAATTACGAAGATTTATATCGTACTGAGTACATAAGCAAATAGGCTGGTGTTTAGAAAAACATATGACTATTTACCTTAGCTCGCTAGATAATGGACCCATATCATCATAGTTAAGATCATTCAGCATAGGGACGTGACCAGGATTTATTTTCACTGGGGGGGGGGGGGGTTACATTTGGAAAAAAATTAAATTTGGAAGGTGTTTGAGGGGGTAGAATGTTTAGTTAACTGCATATAGTTAGTTATTATAGCGCCGTTGATTCAGCATATTTGTTCCATTAACAATTTGTCTACGCTGGAGGCTTAGACGAACTCAAATCATTTACTTATTTTGTCAATAGAACTTAAAATAATTGTGCCATTTGTTGCGACTACTTCGCCCTTCATGCGCGGAAATACCTCCGTAATAAAATATAAATATATATTTTGGACCATATCGAAAAATGTAGACATTTTTAATGAACTTTTGGCAACATCAGCAATTACTAAATTTAAGTTATGAGCATATACCTTAGTATCACAGAAACTTGGTCAATTTTGGCTATGTCTTGTGTTGAATCCACTATGATTGAGAAACACTGTGCCTTTTTTATTTCTTCACATATATTTTTTCTTAACTCAGCAGCCAATAATTTAATAAGTTCCTTTTGTATCTTCCAACTTAAATATTTTATTTTTAATTATTCATTATATAAAAGTTTACTTAAAATAGGATCAAACTCTGCCATCAATTTAACTGTGCGTAAAAAATTGCCTTCAGAATTACTATTAGCTTTTCTTTCATTTCCCCTCAATGCAGTATTTCCTGCGGTAAGGCATAATATTATTTTTATTAATCGTTTTAAAACTTCTCTCCAGAATTTTGCTTCTTCGGATATATGCTTTTCCAAGTTTTTATCTATAGTTCCATTTTTCAACCAAATTATTCGCAATTGTATGGCTTCTACATGCTGTGTACAGTTTTCATGTTTGATAATTTTTTGGGTTAATTGTTGCCAGTCATTTATACCATTTATCCAATTTAATTTAAGTTTATGATTTTTTCGATCCGCAAACAACCAACAAGACTCACAATATACTTTGTTTAAAACTAATGAATAACACAGCCACATTCTAGGTACTTTAATACCGGCTTTAGTAGTCATATAATAATAGTCTTTGGAAAAGTGTCTGCTAGATTTCATAGTTTCATTTTCATCACTAAAAATGTTGTTTGAAGGAAAGTTTATTGAAGGTTTACAAGGACCAAGTAATCACTGCTAATCATAAATGTTGGCCTGGTGCTGGGAAAAAATTGGCCTTTTTAATTGCTTGCACACTTTTAAAAAAGAAACTGAAATGGCGCCACTGGGCTGGTTGAACACTCTCATCTTGCAACTGATCCTGCGTAACTCGTCGGACCGCTGGCCGTTCGTCCTCAGCCCTTGTCTGCTCAACAAATCCATCGGTACTGTAGTTGGTCGGTGATCGCGTATCCAAAGGTTTTTGTCAAAACCGCGAAACGGTTCTGCGGTGCCGTTATCACGAACAATTTCCGCCGGTAGCATGCGATTTGTTAACCATGTGGCCGCGAGCGCCATCTGTCTTCTCGCGCCTCTGTACGTACGCTTACGTAGTATTTTTGTAAATGTTTTCCCCACGTTTTAGATTTTCAATAATATTACGATGGAGCGCGGTGAACACGATACTAGTGTTACCGGAGACTACATGAAAATAAATATGGTTGTATTCATTTTTCTAATATTTTTCCGTCTTGAGCTCATTACTATACTTAATCCGGCTTTTCGTTTCCGCCTTAATCCCTTCGATCGGGGCTAAATGCACCCGATACCGATTGTGTTGAGAAATATTTATGCCGCCCACAAACACCAGTTTCCTAACGCAGGTAAAGCTTCTAATCAGTGCCGTATATCCCAGTTATTACTATAAGCTAGTGCTTAGGGTGGTAATTTCTCAAGGACGACAAATCATTTTTAATATTACATTTTTATTATTTGTTACTAGAACTATAATAAATGCAACTAATTATAAAAGGTTTTGTTTTATTAAAGCCGATGGGTACTAGGCACTAACTATTTAATTTTGAATATAATTTAACAATTAACTATTT